>NW_026261574.1:82500-195000 GCF_900747795.2 Erpetoichthys calabaricus | reverse complement strand
AGAATTTCAAGAGTTAATATGTACAAGGGGTAACACTGCAAAAGCAGCCCAAACCAGAAAAGACTGGCAAAAAGTGGCTGACAAATTAAACGCGTAAGTAGTGTGCATTGTATTTACTGAATGCAGAATTTCATTTCCTATGTGTCAGATTGATTATTATTTAATATGTCATAATTCCAGATCAAACGTGAGCACAAGGAGAACATGGGAACAGGTTAAAGTGACGTACAAGAATATACTTCAAACTGGTAAATATTGGTATATAACTATTTAAAGAATGGTTGACATAAAGAATTATATATATATATATATATATATATATATATATAATAGAAAAAACATTAATTTGAAAGCTAATAAGAAGAAGGCAGACAAGCAAAAAACAGGTGGAGGTCCACACGGTCCAGACCTAACCCCTGCAGAAGAGTTGGCTCTCCAGCAAAATGCCCATCGCCCGGTTTCTGAGGGCATTCCAGGGGGAAGCTCCTCCTCAGAACCAGTGGCAGGATGCAGTGGTCACTTCATTTCAGGTAAAGGATGGTCACTGCATATATTTTGTCCTCAATGTGTGCCATAGGTATGTCCCATTTAGCCCTCTTTTTTTATTTTGTTTTTTTTGTTGGGTCAGTTGCAGGGAATGTCATATCCCTAGAACCTGTGTCTGACCAACGAGATATTGACGAATGTCAAATATTTGATGAAGACACTGTATCCGATTATTCATCAGGAGGAGAGGTAAATGTTCCAAATATTTGAACAAACTCCACTCTGATCAGTCCCATGTGCTAATCGTGATTTAACTGTGTTGCAGGTGCCTGTAGCCAGCACACATGTACCATTTGGAACATCCACATCAAAAAAAGGAGATGGTGAGGTTGGTTGAGCCATTTATTGTACTTGATACGAAATGATTCAAAATGATATACTGTGTATACAATATAGAGGAACAAAGGCATTTGTAATTGTGAATTTATTTGCAGAAAAATGTGAGGGCTCTATACAAGAGATATCTGTAGCAGAAAGTCACGTACAGGAAACTCAAAATGAGGAAACTACAGCAGGACATGGAACTTCATGAACTGAAGACAACCAAAATGAAGTTGCAGATTAAAATACTACAAAAACAATTGGTAATAAAATTCTCTTCCCTTTCCCATGATGTGTATGCCCATGATGTGTATGCGTGAGTGTATCCTTAATTTATGTTCTCCTCCTTACAGGCTGAAGGTCCGTAATATATAATAAATCAGTTTTGTGTGAAACCACTGTTGTCATTTTTCATTGAAAATGTTGGGCCACAATCCTGTCTCTGGCAGCTCTGCCACTGCTTTGGTCAAGGTGCACTGGGTCAAGGTCATCATCAGGCTGCACCAAAACCTCAGGGACTCTCTTTTCTGATGGTCGCTATGTTGTGTAAGACAGAGCATGCAACAATTATGTCACATGCTTTGTCAGGTGCAACCCTCAGCCTTTTTAGACATTGGAATCTCTCCTTCAGTTGGCCAAAGGTCATTTCAATTCGTGCCCTTGTCCTAGACAGAGCTGCATTATATCTAGTTTGTGGCCCAGGGTTTGGTTCAGGAAACGGGGTCATTAGAAAATTCCTACAGGCATATCCCCTGTCCCCAAGCAGGATTCCATCATGATGACCTGTGGAATATGTAAAAATTGTGAATACAATACACACATCACCATGATTAATAATTAGATTATTACCATGTTCAAATGTTCGATACAGGTGTGACTCCTTAAAAATTCTTCAGTCATGAACAGACCCTGGCCATTTAGCCTCCACATTTGATATTAGGACAGATCATCTGAGAATTGATAGCATGTAGGTCAAACAATTTTACTGTCAACATACCTATTGGCTATTTTCAACTCTTTCAAAAACTGACATTACCTGCACGTTAATACTGTGGAAGCCTTTTCTGTTCATGTAATCTGGCTCATTTGGACCTGATGGGGCCTTTATTCGGATCTGCGTACAATCCAGTGCCCCAATCACATTTGGAAATCCTAGGTACTGAGAATGTTAGGCTGATTGTGAGATTCTTTACAGAACTGTGGGTGTTTTTGCCTGTGTATTACCTATCTGCAATGGCATGAAATGCCTCTTTTATTGTCTGCACACGCAGGTGTCCAGGAAACACAATGAAAACCCGAAGGAAATATTTCAGAGCCAAACAGACTTTACGAATTGCCTGGCAAACTGCACTTTTCGATAGCTGTTCCGCATCGCCTACAGTATATCAAAAAGTGCCGCTTGTAGAAAACCTCAAAGCAATGCATACTGTCTGAGTGGTTGTGAGAGCCCGACTTCAAAGATTTATTAGCTCCGTATATTCGAAGTCAAACTCGGTGAGGTACAATATTCCCCCTCGGCTAAAGCGGTATCTTTCATACAGAATTTCCTCCGGGAGCAATAAAGGATCTTGCCAAATGTGATTGGGGCACATGGGACTGATCAGAGTGGAGTTTGATCAAACATTATTTGGAAAATGTACCTCTCCTCCTGATGAATAATCAGACAGTGTCTTCATCAAATATTTGACCTTCGTCAATATCTCGTTGGTCAGACACAGGTTCAAGGGATATGACATTCCCTGCAACTGACCCAACAAAAAAGAGGGCTATATGGAACATACCTATAGCACACATGGAGGACAAATATATGCAATGACCATCCTTTACCTGAAATGAAGTGACCACTGCATCCTGCCACTGGTTCTGATTGAGGACCTTCCCCCTGGAATGCCCTCAGAAACAGGGCGATGGGCATTTTGCTGGAGAGCCAACTCTTCTGCAGGGGTTAGGTCTGGACCGCGTGGACCTCCACATGTTTTTTGCTTGTCTGCCTCCTTATTAGCTTTAAAATTAATGTTTTTTTATATTATATATGATTCTTTATGTCAACAATTCTTTAAATAGTTATATACCAATATTTACCAGTTTGAAGTATATTCTTGTACTTCACTTTAACCTGTTCCCATGTTCTCCTTGTGCTCACGTTTGATCTGGAATTATGACATATTAAATAATAATCAATCTGACACATAGGAAATGAAACGCTGCATTCACTAAGTACAATGCACACTACTTAGCGTTTAATTTGTCGGCCACTTTTTGCCAGCCGTCTTTTCTGGTCTGGGCTGCTTTTGCAGTGTTACCGCTTGTGTATATTAAATCTTGAAATTCTTCGCGTCCTTTGAATAAAAGGTCTTGTGCCGTGTGTGTGAAACAAAATGCGCCCGTTCTTTCGTCATTTTGTTACAGCCTATCAAAGACTTGCTGATCATGTTTTCTAGACTCAATATATATGGGGTTTTCACTCAGCACGGGCGCGCGCATTCATCTCAGATGATTAGATCCAGCTAGACTAATCTACTATACAACTGCGTTTGAAAAACCGACTTATCTGGATGAGTTTCACTGGCATTAACTCATCCAGGATGAGGCACCTGATCTCGGATGGTTTAAGCGACGTACGGAAAATACCCCCCTTCTTTATATGAAATTCTCTCCATATAATTTGCGCACCAATATCAATTGGTCACTCATTCATGAACGGCGAAGCCCTGACTGGATGACTTCCACACCGTCACTGATCACGTGTGTAAACTAATCCTTGTTTCCGCAGAACAAACCTGCTCCGAGCAGGTTTGCGGATTTGGATGTGTTGCTATGACAACACTTCCAGCAAGAGTTTCAAAAAACCGACAGATCCAGGATCATGCCAAATCGTCAACAATTACATCCGGCTAAGCGAGTAATCCACATATGAAAAATACCCCCCTGGTCAGGCCAAATCAAAACAACAACAATCTTACTTCCTCCCACATATCCTCCCATATCTTGAATGCTTAACTTTATAAACACTACTTTCTAACACATTACAATGTAACAGGGAAATGAACATTGCAAATCTAAATGTAGATATTGTAGAGTCCCAGCCGGGTTGAAGCCTTTTTTTTTTTTGTTTTGGAGTGATTGTTGGGTCCGACGGAGGGAGGGCAGAGTACAGCGCGGAGGACTGACAGCGGGGTATTGATTGATGCGATAAGGGGGGGCGGGACCCGACCTGGGATGGGAGGAGGGGGGAGAGGTTGGTTGGAGAGGGGGCTAGAAGGTTGTGTGGTGGGGGTGACGAGGTTGGCATTCTTTATTGTTCAAGTAAACTTTTGTGAAACTTTACGTCTGTCTGTTTTTTTTTTACTTCTTCTCTTTCCGAACCTAATGCAGAGGTCGCTACAATATATTCCTATCCCCATTCTAATATAATGAACACTTACATCTCTGATTTAATCTTTAAGTGACAACATAACTTTACATTCATATTAGAGCACCGCGCAGATTGAGAAAGGCCGCCACTTTTACTTGTTGAAACAAACAAGACTGGCTGATTGGCTGACCAATAGGGCTTGTGCCTGCGGAGATGCCGTGACGTCATGGCATCAGGGCGCATCAAAAGCATGGTTAAGATCACGTGATAGGCACATTTGAAACAAGCCTCAACAGCTCGACACAGCAATATGAAGTAACCCATCACTACTCTAACCGCGTCCGAACTCATGCCCTCACAGGCACCTGAGAGGATGAAGGTACGGGCCAGTTCTCTAATCTTGATTTCTAATACTGAGGGCTAACAGGGCACAGCTCATTATAATCAGCATGACACGTCCGGTAGAAACTACACTGTCCCGCAGAAAGTTAGTGAGGGCACATAGAAAACTAAACTGTCGTGAAGGGAGTTACAGCTTCACATCACCTAATGCTTTTGTTTTTCAATTTTTAATTTGAAAGTAACGGCAGTATTGTAGTTTCATATGGAATAAAAAGCGTAAAACGTCAATACTTTTATGGTACAAAATAAACAGTTACATGATTTCAGGTCAAAAGGAAAAAAAATAGTTACATTTGGGTCAAAAAAGGCAAAAAGAAAACAGTTTATGAAGAGGGTTTCCTTGCTGGGTTTATTCTTTGATCACCTGAAGAGCACAGTAGATCTGCTACTATGCTCAGCCTGTTTCTGTATTTATCTTTTAAAGAAACATTTAACCTAAAAAATCTTCACCGCGCGCTGTGTGTAGTGATGACCAAAGGGGGAAAAAATGTAAATCTCAAGTTTCCTAGAAACCGGAGTTTACAAAATTCATGAAACAGTGGTCTGGAATGAGGACCACCTTGAATTACAGAAATCAATTTCAAAACGCAGATATCACATATTTGGGTTTTTAAAAATGTGGATGGGAAGCTTTGGTGTGTGTCTGATTAATAAGCACTGGACGTCTGCCTTTAAAGGGATTAAAAGTCCATTTAAGCTTTAGTTTTCATTATACTTCTTAAGAAAGCAAACTGAGTTGCAGGGCTGCTTTTCAGTTATATAATGGAAAATGAAGTTTTATCTATATAAATGTAAAAACCCTAAATTATTGTAAATTAACAGCAGTGCTTAGTCCCGAACAGTCAGCAGTTTGACCACTTGTGATAACTCAAATTGTATCTCAGTAAACATTTTACTTCTAGTTATTCAAAGTGTGTATACATCTTTAGGACACCCCTGTGTGTGTGTGTGTGCGTGCATTTTCATGGTATGTACAGTCCTGTCTTAAATAATAAAATTTGAACATCTTGACTGCACTGTGATGGCTGCCGTGAGTCTCTGCTTTCAGAGGTGCTGTATGAGTATGCATTGCAGTCACAGTGCTGTTCGCCCTTCTTGTCTTGGAACATGGAGCACATCACAATTGTTCAGTACAATCCCCCGATCTGCGAGTTCTGGGATATTCAACCTGTGAACTGACAACACCCTCTCAGCTGCAGTTCTGGTATCCCCTGTTTTACAGGGTCTCACAAATACTCTGCCACTTTTGTTGAAGAGTTTTCTTCCTAAGCAGTAGTTTTGTGCTTTGTAAAGTGAATAATAATAATAATCATTAATTATATTTATATAGTGCTTTCATGCAGGCCTACTTCTTTCAAAAGATGCCCAGTAATCTTTTACAACCACAGAGAGTCAGGACCTCAGTTTTACATCTCATCTGAAAGATAGCTTTCATTTTACAGCCTAGGGACCCTGTCACTGCACTGAGGCATTGGAGTCCACATACAGGCCCAAGGGTAAGCACACTCCACTGGTGTTACCAACAAGCTAAGCTTTTCCTAGATGATCTCCCCTCCAAGTACTGGTAAAGCCCAAATATGCTTAGCTTCAGGTGGATGACCCGTTCTGAAGTGCAGCTGGGCAATGAATGTGAGCTACTGACTCGCCAGCACCTTAAATTTTCTCCTGTGCAACATACGGTCAGTACAGTTGGCATCCCACTCTGTCTAGCTCAAAAGCTTTGATATACTGTAGTAAGGCTTCTAAACTGTTTTGGGGCTCCCCACAACGGGACGACATGCCGAAGAGCATCCCAAAGTGCGATCACCTTGTCTATTGAAAACAGTCTATTTGTTGTTGGGGTAGTTGGGGTATCCCAGTGCTGGAGTAACTCGCCGCGAACACAAATCTGAGTCAATCGCGGTTGCACTATGAGCACCTGCCATCGATGGGTGATGCAAGGAACATTGTAAATGCAGGGAACAGGATTACTTGGCCACTAACATAACCACAACCCTGCCTGTTTGCTGTGTCTGTGTGTAGGACAGATCCTGTTACAGTAAATAACAGTGCTGTTCCTGTTTCAACTGGAATAAAGCTGGTTTTGCTAAAGTCTGGTGTTTTGGGGTGCAAGACAGTGCCCGGTTGGGACGCCCTGCTGATGGAAGGACCAGGAGCACTTGTGGGTGCCTATGCAGCACTTCCACCACACCCAGGAGTGCTACTGGAAGAGAATCCTGGAGCACTTCCAGGTGCACTATAAAGGAGGTCATCTCACTCCTTTGGGAGGAAGAGGAGGCAGACAGAGAAATAAAGAGAGAGAAAGAAATGTTGGTTTGGTGGTGATTTGTGCACTGTGTGTTAAAAAGGGAAGAAAAATAAAAGTGTGTGCTTGGACTTGTGTCTTTGTGCCTGTCTGTGTCGAGTTTGGGCCCTGTTTTACCACAATATATATCTTCTATATAAACATCTACACGTGGAAGTGTGTGTGTCTGCCTGTCCGGCCTGGAAGTACAAGGCTACAGCATGAAGCTCAAAGAATGCAACTTTGTCACCAAAGTGAAGCCGCCGAGAAAAGAGGGAAACTTACTGAACCACTAATACAAAAACGAGACGAGCACATTGGCAAAACATAACTTCCTAGGAAAAAGATGCCCAGAGCAGTTCCTTTCAAATACCTCACAACTCTACATTTCAATTTTTTTTCTGATGATTTCAATATATATATATATATATATATATATATATATATATATATATATATATATATTGTGACAGACTGGGGTAGCTATCGTCCCCTTGAACCCTCGGATCAGACGCCAAACACCAGATAAAAGTCCAATAATAATATTTATTAGGACAATGTGCACAAAGCACCCTCCACTCCACAATACTCATAAATCAATACAATTCTCAATAAACAATCCTCCACTCCCAGATGCGTTGCCACCGTTTCTCCAGACTCAGCTCGATCTGCTGGGGTTTCCCATAGTCCTGTATAGTCCTTCACCTGGAAGTGTTCTCTCTCTCTGTCCACGTGACTTTGCAACACTTCCGGGTCGGATGAAAACTCCTTTTCTTCAACCCGGAAGTATGTCATTGCCTCTGTCCCCTCGACTGTGAAGTACTTCTGGGTTATAAGGCAAATAGAAGTCCCTGGGCCTCCCTGCAGCGTCCCCTTGCGGCTCCCATGGTATCCAGCAGGGCTGTGCATTAAAACTCCAATGTCCATGAGGCCCTGCTGGAATTTGGGGCACCTCCATGTTGCAGGGAGGGCTCTACCTGGCGGCCTGGGGGTATTGGCCGGGATAAACTGCCAGCCATATATCACAATATATATCTATACTAATAAAAGGCAAAGCCATCACTGACTGACTGACTCACTCACTCACTCACTCATCACTAATTTGTAACGGCCGACCCCTTTTACCCAGCCGGCAGCTACACCTCCAAGACCAGTGGCCTGGATAATTTACTGAGAAATAATCTACTATCAAGCCGTACTTCTTACCATTTGAACTTTTCCCCACAATCGACGGTGAAAAATAAGCACAAAAACAGGATGTAAAATTAAACAGATTAAATGTATTAAGTAAAATGACATGCAAAAAACAGAAACAAATAGATCAATATAAATATCCCTCCACCCCAGCAATAACAAGACACCACCAAACATATATAAATATATACAACAAAAACCCTCCCTTGTCCCTGTAACAAATACACACACAACACGAAAACAACAATGAATGATAAACTGAAAATGAATGAGAACGGGAGTCCGGTAATAATGAAACTGTCCTGAAAGCGGATGACTGAATTAGTGATATTGAGTTGTTTGAATCTCCCCGGAAAAAAAAATGGAACAGCCTCACCGTGAATCCTCGTGTGTATGGTGGATGATTAAGTCCTACCCCGGGGTATCTCGTGGTGAGGTCCTTGAAATAAATCCGGCAGATGGAAAAACAAACTGGGTGGATAAGCGCAATATGGAAAACAGGTACAAGGTGGTCGTAATGGTGAAACAAAATCTCCTTCTCTCCCTTTCCTTCTCCTCCTGATGGCTTATATAGTCCTGTGACGGCTGGGATTGATTGATTGAAAACAGGTGTTTTTCCAGGTTGGCGGCTGTGGTCTCCTTCCATCATCCATTAACTGATGCACATAAACAGTAAACGGGACAATGAAACGAGACGCACTCAGTACTGACATTTAACACTATGTGGCCCCGCTACAAATTCTCCAACTTCCCGTGTAGGTGGAAGGCTGAAATTTGGCAGGCTCATTCCTTACAGCTTACTTACAAAAGTTAGGCAGGTTTCATGTCGAAATTCTACCCGTAATGGTCATAACTGGAACATCTTTTTTGTCCATATACTGGAATGGAGTGCAGCTCGATGGCCGTGAGAGGCGGAGTTGCGTGTCGCGTCATCACGCCTCCCACGTAAGCACGTGAACTGACTGTGAACTCAGTACGTGGAAAAGAAGGAGGAGCCACAAAGAGCGCTGAAGAAAACATTCATTACACAATTGACAAGGCAGCGAAACAATAAGAAGCGAGCGAGTGACGCATACAAGCATATTCATAAGTACAGATACTATATATATATATAAAGAAAGGAGAGTTGGGATCCGTGTGGCTGTGTTTGTGTGTTTGTGGAGGGACGGAGAGTTAAGGCGGGTGTAGGAGTCATGTCATCATCTCTCCTCCCATTCACTTCATTTCGCTCCGAGCTGAGCTCCGCAGCTGACGCGGTCTTGCCGTCCTTTCTCCTTTACTGATTTACTGTTTAGTAGACGCGGTACTTACTGAATAGTATTTTTTCCTTTAGTGTTTCTACTTGGTGTTTCTTAGTGTTTAGTAGACGCGGTGTACCGGTGTTCCCGGCGGTGTTGCAGTTTAGTGTTACTTTCTACTTTGTTTGTGTACTTTAGTGTTAAATAATAAATAATTCATTACATTTATATAGCGCTTTTCTCAGTACACAAAGCGCTAAAAAAGTGAGTGATACTTAGCTGATAGCAGTGTAGAAGCGGGATAGCACAACGGAGCCGGTAGGACAGGCGGGTATGGTAGCGTAGGTGAGCGGCGATAGCAAGCAGCAGGAGGAAGCAGGATTTGGATGTTCCAATACACAGCCATAAACAGTAACGCTTGGTAATTTCAGGCGTGATCGCCCCGGAGCCATGAGCCAGGTTAGTATGAACATCAGATCAGTTCCGGGTCGTAGAGTACTTTAAGATGAAATGGGAGCAGATCAGCATGCTTTGTTTCCTTACAAACGTCCCATAGTTTATGAAGACGCACAGCAACAATTAAATCATACAGATTCTGGTGTATTCGCAATTGCATTTGCTGTGTGTATTTCTTTAGGTATTGAACCAAGTGATCAAGTTTTTACTATTTCTTCAATGCGAAATCACTTACAAATAATTTTTGTTACTCGACAATTGCTTCCATTCCCTGTCGAAAGTAGCCGACGGGCGACACCAGTTACAAGAATTCAGTGCGTTCAAAGACCTGTACGAAGTACGGCCACTAACACAGTCACTCATAAAAGGGGAGATGACTCGGTGCAGGAAATGGGGATTGAAACTACCTTGGAAGACATGCAATCAACGAGGCGATTAAACGGATCTCAAGAGAGGTCTTCTAGGTTGGAAAATAAGCGCTTGGCTGCCAAAACCATATATACACACACACACACATATATATATATATATATATATATATATATATATATATATATATATATAAATAAAAATGTAAATGTTCGTTTGTTCAAAACCTTAAATCTCCGAAAGTTATTCACCGATTGCTTTGAAATTTTGACACAACGTTGCATTCGAATACATGCATGTTTTTATATACATATTATATAGATGTCACACCTGTGACAGGTAAAAACATGCTTTATTTGAAAACACAGCTCCATCTGTTGGACGTAAAAGAAACACACGCTATACTAAATATTTTACGATTCTATTTCAATGTTTCGATCAAATACATTTGTAAGTACGTGAATAAAGGCAGCAACATGGCACTTTTTGGCGTGCAACCAGAAAGAAGTGATACATATCGATGAAATCGCACACTATTAGGCTGGAAGATACATAAGCAGCAATGAAGCTGTACGACGAATTCTTTTATTTCCCATACATGAACGAAGTCCAGCTGTTGTTCACTTATCAGTACATCTAGAAAATGGACAAAGCATTTATTTCACAGCTGCAATTGTGCAACAAATAGCCCTGAATCCACCGGCTACAAAGTTAACTGCTTTCTTTACGTTATGTCAAAATGACGTGTTTGTGAAAACACTGCTGTATTCGGAAGTGCCTACGTATTACACATGGAATGCGAGTAGAAAATCATTTGAACAACGCAAACGAGGAGAGCGAGTCAACGGACAACCTGGCATATTCAAAGAAACTACGATAGGCAGACTGTACACCGTGCATCCCAATCAAGATGAATGCTTCTTTGTTCACATGCTGTTGGTAAATGTGTCCGGTCCAACGTCTTTCCAGCAATTGACAATTGTCAACGGCGTTACACATGCCACTTTCCGAAGTACATGTCAAGCTCTGAATTTATTGGAGAACGACCGACACTGGTATGTATACATTAATGACGCATGCAACACGTCACATCCAAATCAAATTCGTGCATTGTTTGCAATCATATTGACCGCCTGCTCTCCTTCATCTCCAACACAGTTATGGAAGAAATATAAATTGCACATGGCTAAAGATATTTTCCGTCGAATACGCAAGTAAAATTCAAATATAAACATGGATTTCACAGCAGAAATCTACAACTAAGCGGTAATAATGATTGAAGATTTGTGCTTAGAAATCGCGAACAAAGTTCTCAATCAATTGGGAATGCCATCACCGAAACGATCTGCTGCAAGATTGCTTTTCACATGGCCAATTATACGTTGCATGCTCAAGAGTAAGTTCAGTGCACAGCTTGGTCATATTACAACCGGAGGGATGAACTGACAACGTGGTATACAAAGAGATCCTTAACAAATAATTATTGGTACATTTTCCCTCAGTTTATTGTTTAAAATTTTAAAGCAGTACTTCGCCGCTGCGAAGCGCGGGTATTTTGCTAGTGTGTGTGTGTATATATATATATATATATATATATACACACAAACACACACACACTTGTCTGTAAATATACACATTTGCTTGGTCATTTCTTGTACTTATGATGTGGTGTTCAGTCATAAAGCTAATCTGCCCATCCTCTTTACTGTTAAACTTGTTGTGTTCATTTTTCCTTTTTAAGAAACTCCTGTGCCTTTCCCAGGTTTTCTTGCCATTCAGTACCAAGTTGTGCTTCACATATTGTAGATTCAAAAAAGTGATTGAAAGAGGAAGTGTGAGTGTAAGACACACAAGGAGAAGTAAGGCATACAGAAGGAGGAACACTGAGAGCCGTCTTCAATGATGGGGCATATAAAAGCAGACAGGAGGAGAGGAAGGAGTCTCGAAGATAATGACAGAGTCTGAGAAGCAGGCTTTATTATACGCGCTCAAGAGATGAGGCGTAGGGCATGAGAGGGCATGAGCTACCACAGCTATGCTGATGACACACAGCTGTATTTATCAATTGCACCTGATGAACCCGATTCTCTTGATTCACTAACACAATGTCTAACTTGTATCTCAGAATGGATGAATAGTAACTTTCTCAAGTTAAATAAAGAGAAAACTGAAATCTTAGTGATTGGCAATAATGGATACAATGAGGCTATTAGAAATAAACTGGAAGCATTAGGATTAAAAATCAAAACGGAGGTAAAAAGCTTAGGGGTAACTGTTGACTGTAATCTGAATTTTAAATTGCATATTAATCAGATCACTAGGACAGCATTTTTTCACTTAAGAAACAGCAAAAGTTAGACCTCTTATATCACTGAAAGATGCTGAGAAATTAGTTCACGCGTTTGTTTTCAGTCGACTAGATTACTGTAACGCACTCCTCTCAGGACTACCCAAAAAAGACATAAATCGTTTGCAACTAGTGCAGAATGCAGCTACTGGAATCCTAACTAGGAAAAGAAAATCTGAGCACATCTCTCCAGTTTTGATGTCACTACACTGGTTACCTGTGTCATTCAGGATTGACTTTAAAATTATGCTTATGGTTTATAAAGCCTTAAATAATCTCGCCCCATCTTATAAATCGGAATGTCTGACGTCTTATATTCCAAATCGTAACCTCAGATCCTCAACTGAGTGTCTCCTTAGAATTCCAAGAGCAAAACTTAAAAGAAGTGGTGAGGCGGCCTTCTGCTGTTATGCATCTAAAATATGGAATAGCCTGCCAGTAGGAATTCGCCAGGCTAATACAGTGGAGTACTTTAACAAACTGCTGAAAACACATTACTTTAACATGACTTTCTGATAACTTCACCTTCATTTAATCCTGATACTCTGTATATCCAATTCATTATCATAACTATTCATGGTGGCTGTAAAATCTGTACTAACCCCAACTCTGTCTTCTGTTTCCTTTTCCGTGTCCTTTTGGTGGTGGCTTATGCCACCACCATCTACTGAAAGCACCGTGATGTTCCAACAATGATGGATGGATTAAAAGCCAGAAGTCTACATGACCATCAGCATCAAGTGACTCCGTGAAAACCCGAACTACAAAGAGGACTATTTCATTTATGTTAGGTAGAATGCCCAGAGGGGACTGGGAGGTCTCGTGGCCTGGAACCCCTACAGATTTTATTTTTTTCTCCAGCTTTCTGGAGTTTTTTTTTTTTTTTTTTCTGTCCACCCTGGCCATCGGACCTTACTCCTTTTCTATTTTAACTAATCTTACTTTAATTTCTTATTTTGTCTTTTATTTTTCTTTATTTCATTATATATAGCACTTTGAGCTACTTTTTGTATGAAAATGTGCTATATAAATAAATGTTGTTGTTGTTGTTGTTGTTGAGAGGTTCAGACACATAAGGATATCCAGGAAAGGTGCTGAAGGTACACAGGGGTGAGAGATATCAAATATTTTTAAATTTATTCTATTACTTGTCTTCAACAGGAAAGATAGCAAGTAGCTATATGATGTGCCAGAGTAGAAAAATTTATATATTATTAAGCTGACCACCACGACCTCCCTCACTAACACTAAGTGACATACGTGTTGTATCAAAGTCACTCTTCTGAAGTTGTACCTAATAAAATTAAAAATAAGTGCACCAATTTAAACAAACAGATTAAGCAAATACAGTGATCAGCAATAGATAGAATTGACTTATTGGAACTTTATTTGTCACAAGGTAGAAGTTACAGAAAGTTACAGCTGCAATAAAAACAGCATCGGGATGAGCCGTCTCTAGGCGCTGATGATGTCATGGAGTTTGTCAAGTCAAGTCAAGTCAACTTTATTCATAAAGCACTTTACATACAATAGCCGCTGACCAAAGTGCTGAACATAGGCTAAAATAAATTTTAAACAAAAACAAAATAATAAATAAGTAAAATAAAATACAATAAATGAAACTAATTAAAACATAGTAAACACAACTAAACAGAGTTAAAACGCCAAACCAAAGAGGTAAGTCTTAAGAGCAGCCTTAAAAATGGGCAGTGAGGAGGCCTGTCTAATGTGGATCGGCAGTGAATTCCAGAGCCTTGGAGCCACAACGGAAAAAGCCCTATCCCCCTGAGCTCAGTAGATAATAGATTGGTAGCTGATTTATATTATTGATTTCCAAAAAGCAATGTCAGTAAAAGCGAGTGCTGCATAACTAATCACAACTGTCTTTAAAACAGAATCAGCGCCATCAACAGTGTCTTCTGAAATTTAGGGAAAGCATCGGGATTTCTTTGTTAATCAGACAAAAAAGTTGTAAAGAAACTTTGTGAATTCATCAAGAGGTGAACATAAAGATCACTCAAGTACTGACAAGAAGGAGCAGCTGGATAAGCACAGCTGGAGCCAAACTTTCAAAAAGGCACCTGACTTTGTTCTTCTCTTGTGAAGGCATCTTGCCAAAGGCTTCCGGGGGGAATCAGTAAATCCTGAATATGTACACCTTCAGAAATGGAATAAATCGACTGTACACTGAAGCATTTCATTGACAAATGTAAAAAAACAAAGTAGAAAATTTCAGACAAATGATGAGTTCTGTTAATTATAAACAACGTACCATAACTACTGTATGTGTTGTTACTGTTTTATTTATTCTCACCAACCCGGGAAACAAATATGGGTAATATGGTTATAATAATTCATATTAAATTAAAATAAAACACAGTCAAATATATATTGATGAACAAACTGAGACACATTGGCCTTATCAAATAATAGGAAATATCAAAAAGCGTGTGCGCTGTCATTTAGGACAGAATGCATTGTTAACTTGACGCACTCTCTACTGACGCGATGTCATGAAAACAAAGAAACAGCACAGTCCATGCAAACTCATATCCTCCTTGGTTTTTGACCTTATGATTAATTGTCAATATCAAATCAATAAAGTCATTTTAAGAAGATGACAAGTCTGCTATAGTCAGTTCAATTAACGCTCCTTTTAAAAAGTTTGCTTATACAGAATATAAAACAGAATCTCAATGATACGGGACTCGCGAGTAGTAACGAATAATATGTGACAATGAGAAATTATAATTCATAATAACGGGAACAAGTAAAAATCTACGACTTCCTAAAACGGACACTGTAAACGTAGGCATTTCAATAAATAATTTAGGTGGCTTGTGTGTGCATTTCCATATCGATTTAAAAACTAAGTAAGCCACCTGTTGTACTATAGCCTTCCTCTTGTGTTAGGGTCAGCAGCGACCCGTTTTACTTTGTAAATGCATAAAACTACTACCTAATTTTGTTTATTGCATCAAGGCTTTTTGACTTTGTCAGGAATCTCTATTTAATTAAAATAAAACAAAAAAAAACAATTGTACTAAATTATAAAATGCTCTGGTGAAAATGATTCCCTTTGTGTTGGTAGGGTCAGTTTTGACCCAGTTATAATTTAAGGTTATAAAACAATAGTTAGGGTCAAAACCGAAATCCTAAACACACTTTGAGGGTCTTCTCTCTTTGCCTGTGTGTCTCCTTACCTGAACAAACAAAACAAACAAACACAGACAGACCTGTTCAGACATAGAAGGCTTGCATAAGACAAATTTAGTTTAGCGTTGGTGACTTGCAGAGTACACATCTCCTGTTTGCAGCAGTCAAAAATGAGAAGAAGATTTACAGTAAGCCAAGCTCTGGATCATATCTTTTCTGAAAATGAGGCAGAGGACACAGAACAGCATAGTGATACAGATGAGCAGGTTTCCGAGGAGGAAGACATTGTAGAGTATCTACCAGAAGGCACAGACACATCTGATGAGTCTGATGAGGAGGTCACCGATGCTGAAGCTGCACTCACTCCTGCTGAAACGTTCAAATACAAAAGTGGTAACATCTGTTGGAGCTCAGTACCTCCTGACTTACATGGCAGGGCAGCTGCTGCAAATGTCATCAAAATGACCCCTGGAATCACAAGGTTTGCTGTGATGAGAGTAAGTGACATCAAGACATGTTTTGATCTGTTTATGCCATTGTCACTAAAGAAAGTCATGATTGCTATGACAAACCTTGAAGGAAAAAAGGTTCATGGCGACATGTGGAATGACATTGATGAGGAATACCTGGATGCTTATATTGGTGTTCTTCTTCTTACTGGTGTTTACAAATCCAGCAATGAGGCCACTGATAGTCTCTGGGATGCGTCGACAGGCAGAAATATTTTCCGGGCAACAATGTCACTTCAGTCAATTCGTATGGTATCAAGAGTCCTTAGATTTGACAACAGAGAAACTAGAGAAAAATCTGACAAGCTTGCTCCCATCAGGGATGTCTGGGAAAGGTGGGTGCAGCTCCTTCCACTGATGTTCAACCCAGGGCCAGAGGTAACAGTAGATGAACGTTTTGTCCCTTTCCTTGGAAAATGCCCTTTCCGGCAGTACATGCCTAGTAAGCCAGGGAAATACGGCATAAAAATTTGGGCAGCCTGTGATGCAAAAACCAGCTATACATGGAATCTGCAGATTTACACAGGCAAACATGCAAGTGGCATTCCTGAGAAAAATCAAGGAAAACGTGTAGTCCTCGATATGACTACTGGACTGCGGGGTCACAATATCACATGTGACAATTTCTTTACCAGCTATGACCTTGGACAAGAACTTCTCAGGTGGAAACTTACCATGGTGGGCACAGTAAAAAAAAAATAAACCTGAGCTGCCTGCCGAAAATGTTTCAGGTCAAGGACAGGGCTCCACTTTCTTCAAAATTTGCTTTTACAGACACCACCACGGTTGTTTCATATTATCCAAAAAAACACCGGAGTGTGATACTTATGTCCACTTTTCACAAAGACGCAGCTGTGTCATCAGAAAGTGACAAAAAGCCCATAATTATCTTGGACTATAATAAAAACAAAGGTGGAGTGGACAACCTGGACAAGCTGACTGCCACCTACACTTGCCAGAGAATGACCAGGAGATGGCCAATGGTTGTGTTTTATAACATTCTAGATGTGTCTGCATATGTGTTGTGGACCCACATTCACCTAGGGTGGAACTCAACCAGAAAAAACAAGCGGAGAATGTTCCTTGAGGAGTTAGGAAGTTCCCTTGTCAAGGCACACATTGAGCGAAGGGAACGGGTGCCCCGGGACCCAGCCGCTGCAGCCTTGGTCAGACAGCTGCAGAGCTCACGTAGCACTCCTTCCACACCATCAGCAACACAAAGAGCATCAGTGCCAGCATCCTCTTCGGCCAGCACTGCCTCAACATCAACCTACACAGCCACAGCCACAACCCCACTGAGGCAAAGAACACAATAAAAGTGTCACTTTTTACCACACATGCATCTAAATGCACATGCATGTTCTTGCACACAAAGACATTTTTTGGAACTAGTGCCTCATTTCTATTGGTTTGATTTGCTTGATTGTTCATTGTTTGTTTGACCTTGCAAATCCACATTTTGAGATTTACTTGTTTAGCTTTCCATTTATATTAAAGTTATTTTTGAAAATACTTTTTTGCCTTTTTCTTTGAAATAAATATATATGGGTCAAATTTGACCCGTAACACCATAGATGTTACTATAGTAATTAATATTATAATAAAAAATATATATAACAAATTTATTTAAGAGATGTGTTCTAATAGCCCTCAGTAATAGTCAGGTAACATAACAACCTTTTATTTATTTAAATAATTCTCTTGAGGTTCATTTAATCATTTTTTAAAATTGAAAACAAGAGGTATGCTGTTAAATTAAAAGCTCATGAGGTCACAGCAAAAATATTAAAAACATTCTTTTAATGGACAAGGAAGCGTAACAAAGTAACCAAGAGGTAAGGAAAAAATTGGATGATAAATAATTGTTTTGAGGGTAGTATGGCTGATTAAAGACACGGGTCAAAACCGACCTGTTAACATAAGAGATAGGAACAGAAAGCTAACATAAGAGGAAGGTTAATATGAAAGATTCACAGGTCTTGTACTAAATATGTAATATTCAGAGAAATGTGTCTCAGTTAAACCATCTCAAACCACAACAAAGTAAAACTGTCTTAGTAGGTCACATAGCAGAGATGAAGAAACACATTACTGGTGCTTTGTAAGTGTTATGGAGACTCTAAGAAGTGTTTGTTAAGGTCTTGTTACATGACAGTAAAAGAGTACAGTAATCCCTCGCTATATCGCGCTTTGCCTTTCGCGGCTTCACTCCATCGCGGATTTTATATGTAAGCATATTTAAATATATATCGCAGATTTTTTGCTGGTTCGCGGATTTCTGCGGACAATGGGTCTTTTAATTTCTGGTACATGCTTCCTCAGTTGGTTTGCCCAGTTGATTTCATACAAGGGACGCTATTGGCAGATGGCTGAGAAGCTACCCGGCTTACTTTTCTGTCTCTCTTGCGCTGACTTTCTCTGATCCTGACGTAGGGGGATTGAGCAGGGGGGCTGTTCGCACACCTAGATGATACGGACGCTCATCTAAAAATGCTGAAAGATTATCTTCACGTTGCTATCTTTTGTGCAGCTGCTTCCTGAAATGACATGCTGCAAGGAGCTTCGCATACTTAAAAGCTCGAAGGGCACGTATTGATTTTTGATTGAAAAACAAACTCTGTCTGTCTCTATCTCTCTCTCTCTCTCTCTTTGTCTGCTCCTGACGGAGGGGGTGTGAACTGCCGCCTTCAACAGCTTTGTGCCGCGGTGCTTCGCATACTTAAAAGCCAAACAGCCCTATTGATTTGTTTGCTTTCCTCTCTATCTTTCTGACAGTCTCTGCTCCTGATGCGCACTCCTTTGAAGAGGAAGATATGTTTGCATTCTTTTAATTGTGAGACAGAACTGTCATCTCTGTCTTGTCATGGAGCACAGTTTAAACTTTTGAAAAAGAGACAAATGTTTGTTTGCAGTGTTTGAATAACGTTCCTGTCTCTCTACAACCTCCTGTGTTTCTGCGCAAATCTGTGATCCAAGCATGACAATATAAAAATAACCATATAAACATATGGTTTCTACTTCGCGGATTTTCTTATTTCGCGGGTGGCTCTGGAACGCAACCCCCGCGATGGAGGAGGGATTACTGTACTTGGTTTATTTCTGCAGCACCTAAACTAAAGTGTCACCAAAAAGTGTAAACTCACAAAATGCTCCGTTAAACTGTGAATCTCTGAAGAGCACAAACGACCTAACAGAGCTGTTAGTAAAGTTATCCCAAGGTGTTCAAAGTCCCAAATACATAAACTAATGGCAACATCAAAAGAACAGGAAATCACAAAAAGGGCACACAATTCTTCATTCCCAAGTGCATTTGAATGAACTGCCAGGAACTGCAGGAAACCCTCACCTTTACACATCTGAGAGCATCCCTGGTAGTGATGAACAGGAGGTCCTGCCATCCACAAAATACACAGAACATTAAAAAGGCAGCTAATACACAAAGAAACCAAACAATACCACAAAGAAATAAAATGCATAAATGACATTAAATTTCTAACATAATTTACAATATTAACATAAACAACAGACTCAAACATGAACAAAGAAGACAAAAAACAAAGATTTGAACTCCAGCCAGAGGAATAACCCTGGCTGAAATATAACACTTAATGTCCATACTACTGACAACAACATGGAGGACACAATAACCATACACATTTAAACACAAGCTTGGACCCATAAAAACTGCATGGTAGACATCTTCGTGAATTTAATCAACCTTGTCTGGATAAGATAACATCAAATACCTGGATATGGCATCAAAGAGCTGGCTATGCCATGGTGATCTGTTAGGTGCGATAGAAGGGCTCATGCTAGCCATACAAGACATACAAGTGTTTTATAAATGCAAGGAACTACAGAAAAAATGTCTTAAAGATGCAAACATGACAGACAGAACATACAGGTAGAGCCACAAGGATCAGGCTGTAAACTACTGACACAGACAGACGGCATGGCAGACACAATCCGATGGCAGTTAGCCAGAACTGGCACTACAACACAAACTAGTAGACCCACTCAAACCAGATTAGAAATGGCACACTTTACTGAACAACAGCTATTAGACCATAGATGGATCCCAAAGTCTATAAAAATTAAAATCACTTAAAGCCTCCGAAGTTGAAGTCAGGTGGTGAGGACTTTGGCCCCCCTTCTCCATCTGTGATTTCTAACTGTATTTAGACCTGTTCATTGGCCATTGTGGACCACATGACATAAGGCTGCCCAAATCTGCTCACACTGACAATGGCATCAGCGTCTCTTAAATTTATTCTCTGTTGTTTCTTTCCATGCTTTGCTCTCTGATCCTCCAGCTAGGATGTTGGATATTTCTGGGTCCACTGTTCTTGAAGCTGATCCTCCAATTAGTTGTGACCCACCCAATCTCACTAAGATTGTGCAGGTGGTGAACAAGCTGAGGGGAGGAAAGGATGCAGGGATCTATGGTATCTGGGGTAAACTTCTCCAGGCTGGTGGTAAGGCTGTCTTTCTGGCATTGCAAGCAATCTTTGCTTCCATTTAGGAGACTGGCATCATCCCAACTGACTGGAAAACAGGAATTGTCATCCCTATCTGGAAAGGGAAGGGTGATTGCCGGGATTGCAGCAACTACAGGGGGATAACACTGCTCTCGGTGCTGGGTAAGGACCTTGCTAGGGTCGTCTTCAATAGGATCCGTAATCACTTGCTCACCTACCAGTGACCGGAACAGTCTGGTTTTACACCTAAGAAGTCTACCATTGACCGCATCCAGGCACTGAGGGTTCTCATGGAGCGCAAAGGCGAATATTGACAGGGTTTCTTTGCAACCTTTGTCTATTTTCGTAAAGCATTCGACTCAGTTGATTGAGCTGCCCTGCGGGATCCCCTTGAGGTTTCTGGATTTCATGGCTGGCCTGTACACTGGTACTGTGAGTGCTGTGCACAGTGAGGCAGGACATCTGTGTTTTTCCCAGTTGATTCTTGGGTTTGTCAGGGGTGTATTCTTGCTCCTACTCTGTTCAATGCTGGTATGGACTGGGTGTTCAGCAAGGTTGTGGGGTCTAGCAGCTGTGGGGCATCTGTTGGTGAAGAAAGATTCATGGATCTTCACTTTACTGACGATGCTGTGATCTTCGCAGAGTCAACAGCGGCTCTGATCAGGGCTCTTAAGAGATTGAGTGAGGAGTCTGAGTGTCTGGGCTTGTGAGTCTCCTGATAAAAACCAAGAGCCAGGCCTTTAATGACCTCTTTGGGACAGCCATCAACAGTGTGTCTGTCTGCAGAGAGAGCGTCGACCTCGTTGAGAGGTTTGCTTATCTTGGCAGTGACATTCATGTCTCTGGTGACTTTTCTTATGAAGTCAGTAGATGGATTGGGAGAGCATGGGGGGTCTTGAGGTTGCTGGAAAGGGGTGTGTGGCGCTCCTGATATCTCTACAAAAGGATGAAGGTCCAAGTCTTTAAAGTCCTGGTGCTTCCTGTCTTGCTATATGGTTGTGAGACATGGACGCTATCCAGTGACCTGAGACAAAGACTGGTCTCCTTTGGTACTGTGTCTCTCCGGAAAATCCTTGGGTACCGTTGGTTTGACTTTGTGTTGCTCATGGAGACCCAAATGAGGCACATTATACCAACATTGTGAGGGACCATCAGTTACAGCACTACGGCCATGTGGTGCATATCCCCGAGGGTGATCTAGCTAGTAAGATCTTCAATTTTGGTGGACCCCAGTGACTGGACCAGGCCAAGGGGCCGCCCACGTAACACCTGGATGCAGCACATAGAGGGTCATTTCTGGAGGGTGGGACTGGACTGCGTGTCTGCCTGGGATCCCGTCGTGTAGTGGGTGCGGCAACACACTGTACCAGTGCATGCTCCCCAACTTGACTTGACTTGACTTTGTCTCTTGCTTTTTTACAGTCCTGTCAGTTGCTGGTGGAAGACATCCATGTAAGAATTTTTTTGAATCATGTATTTGATACATGGCAAAAAACTTAAAATTGACCTTGAAGTTGAAGAATCTTAGTTCTGCTGTTTCTCCCAAGACTAAATGACAACTAGCAGTGTATCAAAATGGCAGCTGGTTGATGGGGTCAGTCTCATTGTTAATGTGCAGGATGCTTTATGTTGAGGTGACTTTATAAGAGACACTGGCCACATTCAATGAGAGCTGCAGGGATGATGTCCATCAGCAGGCCTCAAAATGATTGTAGGATGAGGGTCTGTTTGTGTGGAGGATGACGTCTGGTCTGACAGTTCACTCTGTTAGCACTGTGGATCCAAAGAAACGTACAGACGTCACCATCATAATTGTATCCATGAGAGGAGTGTGAAAGAGGAGCACTGGGTGTGAAAGTGGCACCCTGGGGAGTGATGAGGTCACTACACAACATTCCTGTTTATTTTTAATTTAATTTAATCACAAGACTGCACGTCCTTATTTCAGTTTGTTGGAATGTAGAAGAGCAGCCTTGACAGCTGGCAGACAAGCCGAGTCCTGCTGTGGTGTGAGGTGCGGCCTCACAGCTGACAACGCCTACCGGAGTCGAGAGGTCTGCTGCTGCTGCTCCACTGCTGTAAGTCTTTCAATTCCTTTTCTGGAATTTCTTTGAGTTGCTGGAGATTTCTTAGTGGCACTGAGGATGGCACAGATGTGCTGGTAGGATTGGAGATGAGGTTTGTGTTGCAGAGGATGTATGTAAATGTCAGAAGAAGAGATTTGGAGCTGAGTATGTCATGTTGTGTCAGCTCTGTTGGATACAATGTGACAAGTGACACAGCTCACTGCTTTATTAACAAACTGTTGCTGCTGATGTTACTTAGTAAAGTTCACCAGCAGTAAAGCACTGCAATTGTCTGATTAAATCTGAATTGTAATTTTGAAAAACTTAATGAGTCTGCGTCTTTAAATGAGGCGATTCCGTCTGGTTTGATAATTTCACAGCAGCGCAGGTCAGGTCAGGGTGGTAGTCAGGGTGGGATTGTTAATGAAATGAAGAGCCAGTGATGAGTGGTGGGCTCTGAGACTGACAACAAAACAGAGTCCTGTCCTACTCACCAGTCTTTATTATCTCTGGTAACCTTAATGTCCACATTTACATCTCTACATATAAGTTATACGTATAAATTGTGTTATTTATTCATCACTTTATTCTAGTATTGTCCATTTTTTCTACCCTTTAATCTATATATATAAAGGAGAGTTGGTATCCGTGTGGCTGTGTTTGTGTGTTTGTGGAAGGACGGAGAGTTAAGGCGGGTGTTGGAGTCACGTGATCATCTCCCCTCCCATTCACCTCATTTCATTCTCTTCATTTCGCTCCGAGCTGAGCTCCGCAGCTGACGTGGTTAGTCCTTTCTCCTTTACTGATTTACTGTTTAGTAGACGCGGTACTTACTGAATAGTATTTTTTCCTTTAGTGTTTCTTAGTGTTTAGTAGACGCGGTGTGCCGGTTTTCCCGGCGGTGTTGCGGTTTAGTGTTACTTTCTACTTCGTTTTGTACTTTAGTGTTTAATAATAAATAATAATAATTCATTACATTTATATAGCACTTTTCTCAGTACTCAAAGTGCTAAAATAGTGAGTGATACTTAGTTGATAGCAGTGTAGAAGCAGCACAGCACAACACAGCCGGTAGGACAGGCGGGTGTGGTAGCGTAGGTGAGCGGCGATAGCAAGCAGCAGGGGGAGGAAGCAGGATTTGGATGTTCCAATACACAGCCATAAACAGTAACGCTTGGTAATTTCAGGCGTGATCGCCCCAGAGCCATAAGCCAGGTTAGTATGAACATCAGATCAGTTCCCGGTCGTAGAGTACTGTAAGATGAAACGGGAGCAGATCAGCATAGCGAATATAATCACGGAGACAGATCATCCCGAGGTGCAAGATCGCCAGGTACAAAGAAATGTTCGTAGGTCTCGTCCCGTGATCCACAGACTCGGCTGTTCCCAGTAAAGTGGAGTCCATAAAATCTGTAAATATTAAGCCAAATCCATGCAATTCGAGTCAGCTGTATCCACGAACTATACGTACAATAAACGAAATAAAACAAGCGTAAGAAAGTGCAGAATTAAGGCGAATTTTGCTTTGTTTGTTGTGAAAGTGTTGTTAACAGGGAGGAGCGGCGACAACAAGCGTGTGCCAGCGTCCCCTCACCTGCTATAATAAAGTAGTTATAATAAAGAAGTTTAGTAGACTTTTACTTTATCTCATTTAGTGTTCTTCCCGGCGGTGTTGCTGTTTTTTAGTGTTAGTGTCTACTTAGTGTTTGTGTTTAGTGTTATGGAAGGAGTGATCTTACCACTGTCAGATTTTGAAATGAATGAGTTGGTAAATAATGATTATTTATCAATAGATCACATGAGCAAATTCAACGAAATTTTAGCTGCGCATACAATTTTCCAACCTTAAGAGGTTTTGCTAATGTGGACTCCTGACATACCTATAATGCCCATTCCACAAAATGCAAAACATATTCAAATATTACCTTCTGCAGCTACTGAACGAGTGACTCACTGGGTGTGTACATATTATGATGGCGCTGTAATTCATGTCTATGACAGTTTAAACGCTGATAAAAAATTCAACCTCACCGAAGAGCAGCTTCGTTTCCTTCGTGCTTTGTTTCCTTACAAACCTCCCATAGTTTATGAAGACGCACAGCAACAATTAAATCATACAGATTCTGGTGTATTTTCAATTGTATTTGTTGTGTGTATTTCTTTAGGTATTGACCCAAGTGATCAAGTTTTTACTATTTCTTCAATGCGAAATCACTTACAAATAATTTTTGTTACTCGACAATTGCTTCCATTCCCTGTCGAAAGTAGCCGATGGGTGACACCAGTTCCAAGTATTCAGTGCGTTCACAGACCTGTACGAAGTATGGCCACTAACACAGTCACTCATAAAAGGGAAGATGACTCGGTGCTGGAAATGGGGATTGAAACTACCTTGGAAGACATGCAATCAACGAGGCGATTAAACGGATCTCAAGAGACGTCTTCTAGGTTGGAAAAAAAGCGCTTGGCTGCCAAAACCATATATATCATATATATACATATACCATCCATCCATCCATCCATTTTCCAACCCGCTGAATCCGAACACAGGGTCACGGGGGCCAGCTGGAGCCAATCCCAGCCAACACAGGGCACAAGGCAGGGAACCAATCCCGGGCAGGGTGCCAACCCACCGCAGGACACACACAAACACAACAAGCACACACCAGGGCCAATTTAGAATCACCAATCCACCTAACCTGCATGTCTTTGGACTGTGGGAGGAAACCGGAGCGCCCGGAGGAAACCCACGCAGACACGGGGAGAACATGCAAACTCCACGCAGGGTGGACCCGGGAAGCGAACCCATATACATATACATCTATATAAATAAAAATGTAAATGTTCGTTTGTTCAAAACCTTAAATCTTTGAAAGTTCTTCACCGATTGCTTTGAAATTTTGACACAACGTTGCATTCGAATACGCACATGTTTTTATATACATATTATATAGATGTCACACCTGTGACAGGTACAAACATGCTTTTTTTAAAAACACGGCACCATCTGTTGGATGTAAAAGCAACACACGCTATACTAAATATTTTACGATTTTATTTCAATGTTTCGATCAAATACATTTGTAAGTACGTGAATAAAGGCAGCGACATGGCAGTTTTTGGCGTGCAACCAGAAAGAAGTGATAGGAATGCGGTCATACATATCGATGAAATCGCACATTTCCCATACATGAACGAAGTCCAGATGTTGTTCACTTAGCAGTACATCTAGAAAATGGACAACGCGTTTATTTCACAGCTGCAAATGTGCACCAAATAGCCCTCAATCCACCGGCTACAACGTTAACTGCTTTCTTTACGTTATGTCAAAATGACGTGTTTGTGAAAACACTGCTGTATTCGGAAGTGCCTACGTTTTACACATGGAATACGAGTAGAAAATCATTTGAACAATGCAAACGAGGAGAGCGAGTCAACGGACAACCTGGCATACTAAAAGAAACTACGATAGGCAGACTGTACACCGTGCATCCCAATCAAGATGAATGCTTCTTTGTTCACATGCTGTTGGTAAATGTGCCCGGTCCAACGTCTTTCCAGCAATTGAGAATTGTCAACGGCGTTACACATGACACTTTCCGAAGTACATGTCAAGCTCTGAATTTATTGGAGAACGACCGACACTGGGATGTATACATTAATGACGCGTGCAACACGTCACATCCAAATCAAATTCGTTAATTGTTTGCAATCATATTGACCGCCTGCTCTCCTTCATCTCCAATACAGTTATGGGAGAAATATAAATCGCACATGGCTGAAGATATTTTACGTCGAATACGCAAGTAAAATTCAAATATAAACATGGATTCCACAGCAGAAATCTACAACTAAGCGGTAATAATGATTGAAGATTTGTGCTTAGAAATCGCGAACAAAGTTCTCAATCAATTGGGAATGCCATCACCGAATCGATCTGCTGCTGCTTCGTTCGATGTAGAATTGCGTCGTGAACAAAATTACAACACGGGTGATCTTTTGTTGTTTGTGCAATCAAATATTCCTAAGCTAACGCTTCATCAAAAAGGTATTTACGATCAAATAATGCAAACTGTCAATAATGGGGTTGGAGAAATCTGGAAATTGGGAACGGAAAGGTGCTGGTTGATCTGACCTCAGGACGAATTTCATTGCCTCATAACTTCTGCAATTTAGTGACGTCAAAAGAAGAATTGGTTGAATTAGTATTTCCCAATATTCAAACCAATTATAAGAATCACGATTGGCTGAGTGAACGAGCTATTCTTGCCGCCAAAAACAAAGATGTCTAAGAACTTAACAATATTATTCAGTCTAACATTCTGCACAAACAGTGGAACAACAAAAAATATTGTATACCCACAAGCATTGTGAAATTAAACATATTAGAAACGTGCACTTTCTCTTTTCTTTCTTTTCCATTTAACCAGACTGAGCCACAGCAACGCGTGACCGGGTACAGCTATATATATATATATATATATATATATATATATATATATATATATATATATATATATATATATATATATATATATACTGTACATACACACACACACACACACACATATACAGTGGTGTGAAAAACTATTTGCCCCCTTCCTGATTTCTTATTCTTTTGCATGTTTGTCACACAAAATGTTTCTGATCATCAAACACATTTAACCATTAGTCAAATATAACACAAGTAAACACAAAATGCAGTTTTTAAATGATGGTTTTTATTATTTAGGGAGAAAAAAAATCCAAACCTACATGGTCCTGTGTGAAAAAGTAATTGCCCCCTTGTTAAAAAATAACCTAACTGTTGTGTATCACACCTGAGTTCAATTTCCGTAGCCACCCCCAGGCCTGATTACTGCCACACCTGTTTCAATCAAGAAATCACTTAAATAGGAGCTGCCTGACACAGAGAAGTAGACCAAAAGCACCTCAAAAGCTAGACATCATGCCAAGATCCAAAGAAATTCAGGAACAAATGAGAACAGAAGTAATTGAGATCAATCAGTCTGGTAAAGGTTATAAAGCCATTTCTAAAGCTTTGGGACTCCAGCGAACCACAGTGAGAGCCATTATCCACAAATGGCAAAAACATGGAACAGTGGTGAACCTTCCCAGGAGTGGCCGGCCGACCAAAATTACCCCAAGAGCGCAGAGACGACTCATCCGAGAGGTCACAAAAGACCCCAGGACAACGTCTAAAGAACTGCAGGCCTCACTTGCCTCAATTAAGGTCAGTGTTCACGACTCCACCATAAGAAAGAGACTGGGCAAAAACGGCCTGCATGGCAGATTTCCAAGACGCAAACCTCTGTTAAGCAAAAAGAACATTAGGGCTCGTCTCAATTTTGCTAAGAAACATCTCAATGATTGCCAAGACTTTTGGGAAAATACCTTGTGGACTGATGAGTCAAAAGTTGAACTTTTTGGAAGGCAAATGTCCCGTTACATCTGGCGTAAAAGGAACACAGCATTTCAGAAAAAGAACATCATACCAACAGTAAAATATGGTGGTGGTAGTGTGATGGTCTGGGGTTGTTTTGCTGCTTCAGGACCTGGAAGGCTTGCTGTGATAGATGGAACCATGAATTCTACTGTCTACCAAAAAATCCTGAAGGAGAATGTCCGGCCATCTGTTCGTCAACTCAAGCTGAAGCGATCTTGGGTGCTGCAACAGGACAATGACCCAAAACACACCAGCAAATCCACCTCTGAATGGCTGAAGAAAAACAAAATGAAGACTTTGGAGTGGCCTAGTCAAAGTCCTGACCTGAATCCAATTGAGATGCTATGGCATGACCTTAAAAAGGCGGTTCATGCTAGAAAACCCTCAAATAAAGCTGAATTACAACAATTTTGCAAAGATGAGTGGGCCAAAATTCCTCCAGAGCGCTGTAAAAGACTCATTGCAAGTTATCGCAAACGCTTGATTGCAGTTATTGCTGCTAAGGGTGGCCCAACCAGTTATTAGGTTCAGGGGGCAATTACTTTTTCACACAGGGCCACGTAGGTTTGGATTTTTTTTTCTCCCTAAATAATAAAAATCACCATTTACAAACTGCATTTTGTGTTTACTTGTGTTATATTTGACTAATGGTTAAATGTGTTTGATGATCAGAAACATTTTGTGTGACAAACATGCAAAAGAATAAGAAATCAGGAAGGGGGCAAATAGTTTTTCACACCACTGTACATCTATACTAATAAAAGGCAAAGCCCTCACTGACTCACTCATCACTAATTCTCCAACTTCCTGTGTAGGTAGAATGCTGAAATTTGTCAGGCTCATTCCTTGCAGCTTACTTACAATAGTTAAGCAGGTTTCAGTTCGAAATTCTACACGTAACGGTCATAATGGTCGACAACGTCCGCCATGTTAAACTTTCTAATTTATGGCCCCATCTTCACAAAATTTGGTAGGCGGCTTACCTGCGCTAACCGAAACCGATGTACGTTCTTATTTCGGTGGTATGACACCACTGTCCGCCACCATATTGAACTTTCCAACGGTCTTTGCTACTTAATGGGCCCATCTTCACGAAATTTGGTACGCGGGTTCCCAACGCTAACTGAATCCTACTTACGTACATATATACGTCCATAGCCTGCAGCTCGGTCCACACTCTGAATCCTCCAGGCACTCCTGAGCATAATCTAATTTTGAAGGTTGGGGCACCAATAATGTTACTGAGAAACTTACAGCCACCGAAACTTTGTAATGGCACGAGACTTCAGGTCACATGCTTGTAAAACAACCTCATTGAGGCAACTATTTTTACTGGCAGTGGCTCAGGGGAGAGAGTTTTTATTCCTCGCATCCCCGTTATATCCTCTGATCTCCCATTTCAATTCAAACGCCTCCAATTTCCAGTAAGGCTCTGCTTCACAATGACAATTAATAAGTCTCAGGGACAGACCCTACAAAAGGTTGGCATTGATTTGAGGCAAGATTGCTTTTCACATGGCCAACTATACGTTGCATGCTGAAGAGTAAGCTCAGCGCACAGCTTGGTCATATTACAACTGGAGGGGCGAACTGACAACATGGTATACAAAGAGATCCTTAACAAATAATTATTGGTACATTTTCCCTCAGTTTATTATTTAAAATTTTAAAGCAGTACTTCGCCGCTGCAAAGCGCGGGTATTTTGCTAGTAGTCAATATCTACAGAAGTATATTTAATAATAATTGAGCAGAGTCCCTTTTGGCATTTACGGGATTCGAACCGGCAACCTTTCCCATTGCCAGTGCAGATCTCTAGCCTCAGAGCCACCACTCCTCCTATTTGTGTGTTAGCAGTTCATGGCCAACGTAAACAGATAGATTGGTAAATAGATAGCACTTTATTTGTCCCCAAGGGAAAATTACACTTTTTAACAAATGTTTGATTTTAGAATAAATAAATAAATAAATAAATAAATAAATAAATAAATAAATAAATATCGGGGTGGCACAGTGGGTAGCGCTGCTGCCTCGCAATTAGGTGACCCGGGTTCGCTTCCCAGGTCCTACCTGCGTGGAGTTTGCATGTTCTCCCCGTGTCTGCGTGGGTTTCCTCCGGGGGCTCCGGTTTCCTCCCACAGTCCAAAGACATGCTGGTTAGGTGGATTGGCGATTCTAAATTGCCCCTAGTGTGTACTTGGTGTGTGGGTGTGTTTGTGTGTGTCCTGCGGTGGGTTGGCACCCTGCCCAGGATTGGTTCCTGCCTTGCGCCCTGTGTTGGCTGGGATTGGCTCCAGCAGACCCCCGTGACCCTGTGTTCGGATTCAGCGGGTTGGAAAATGGATGGATGGATAAATATTGACAAATAACAACAATCAATCAAACAAACACCCTCTTTTCACATGCATATCAGAATAACTAAAAAGAAAGAAAAATTTGTGACTTGTCTGAATAATTTGTCATCTGAAAGTCCTCAGTGTTGGTGTGACAGAGAGAGGATGTGCAGCATTGTTCATAATGATACTCAGTTTTGTCTTCATTCTCTCCTCCACTTCTACCTCCATGGAGTCCAGAGTGCATCCCATAACTGAACCTGGCCTTTTAATTAGCCTGTTAATTTGGTGAAACTCGCTTGAACTGATATTACCAGCTCAGCACGCCATCACGGGGCATGTTAAGGATGTTGCTAATGTCAAAGTTAAATCATGAAGCCATTTCAGGAGAGACAAATACCTTTATTAACACGTACAAGGAGTCACTCAGTTCATGGAAGGAGAAGATGCTGGTTACACTTCTTAAGTACTCTTTTAATTACAGAAGTACATGATTAGTTTCATTTCTCATGTCCTTGTGAGTTGCTGATGAACAGACCCTTGGAGTCAGGATTCTGCTCCATCAGATCACATTAATTTTCTTATCAATATTTAACCTTGCAGAATAGTAGCAGTGTGGCTTGTTCACAGATCAGCAGGCTTTAATTAAAATGCTTTCTAAGAGTGCTAAAGGTAAAAGATATTAAGCACAGAAGTCGTTCAATATAATCAATTTGCTGTATAATCAGAGAGTGAAAATCATATTTATCAGTAAAAATCAACTCTCACAATCCCCCTTTTTGTTCTTCCAAAACAACAATAATCAATCATCATTTTCTTTAAACTGTAATTCAGGTAGGTCTACGTTAGAATAAGGCATTTCAAGTGACAGGGCGACATGACCAATATCAGGAGGGGGAACAGAAGTACTTACCATGATTTTGGTGACAAGTGGCATAAAGACTTGCATAGTGCGTTTAACAATAAAGTGGCATAATAGAATGATGATGGCAAACTTTATTAGAGCAACAAAGACTGATTTTAATCTGCCAGTTGTGGTGCCCTGGCTGCAGGCCCATAAATGTTAGGCAGGCCATCACTTATTGGAGTTATCTGAGGAACTGAGATGGAGGCACATTTAACCTGAAGAGGAGGTGGAACATGGCCTGAATGAACAGTCACATCAGGTAACACATAGTAACACACTGTACTGTACACCAGTCTGAAGGCAGCCATATATAAGCCCAATAGCCACAGACAGAGTAGATGTTGTTAGGTGCCTCAGGTCTGTTGGTGAGCATAGCTAGGATTTGGACCCCAAAGATAAGTTGAACAAGTGTCAAAAACTCTCAGATTTTGTTGAGAATGTATTTAGGCATTTATGAGTTTTCCCTACAGCATTGGAGGTGGAAGAACAGTTTCTCTTAATACAGTAAAATGTGTCACTCCTTTAGAAGTGAAGAAGTAAAGTAAAGTGGTGTGATTGGTAAAGGTGCAATTTTTCAGTCAAGGGAAAACATAAGTTGGGAAAGGTCCATGGTCATATTAAGAGAGGAACCCAGTCAAGTGGAGTGTCTGCAGGTTACATTTGCCTCTCTAGTATGGTTTGAGACAAGAAGATACAAGGTTGAAATGTTACCATTTACCGTTTAACATAGTCCCATCAAAAAATAAGCCCACAGGATCAATTATACACTGGCTCACCACAGGCATGAGGGCCATCTTGGTCATGTTCAGGTGGACTGAGTGCACTGGTGACACTATAATGGATGGTGGCATTCAAATTGAGCAGAGTCAGCAGACCTGTGAGCCTCTCTGGCTGTGGTGGTATTGGCTGAAGAAAAAAACGAATGGATGACTTGTGTTTACTTGATAACATGGATTTATCATGTTCTATTGTATTTTTTTTTTTTTTGGGGGGGGGGGGGGGGAAGTAAGGGTGTAATATAGTACTGTTAAAACACAAAACTACTAAAACTGCTAAAACACATTTTCAGTAATTATATCACTTTTTTCAAAACTCTGAACACAAATCTAAAAGCTTTTAAATATATTTTCCCAGCTGGGCCCCAGTCGGTCAATACCCAGCAAATGACTTACACCAATGTCAACCTTCAAGTTGGTACAGTGCATAGCCACACCAACCACACAATGAAACAGTTCCTGGTTGGCAACGAGGTAGACATGCGGTCCACTCCCACCCTCCAGAAATGACTCTCTATCTGCCTCAGCCAGATGTTACGTGCGTGACCCCTTGGCCTGGTCCAGCCACTCAGGTCTTCAACAATGAGAATCCTATGAGCCAGATCACTCTCAAGGAATTGTGCCACATGGCTGTAGTGGCGTAACTGACGCTCCCTCACAATACAGCTAATGTGCCTCATTCGGGACTCCGTGAGCAACCTTTCATTCAAAAAAAAAGTCAAACCAGCGGTACCCAAGGCTTTTCCAGACAGACACAGTACAAAAGGAGTCCAGTCTTCATCTCAGGTCATTGGATAGCGTCCATGTCTCACAACCATATAGCAAGACAGGAAGCACCAGGACTCTAAAGACTTGGACCTTCGTCCTTTTGCATAGATATCGGGAGCGCCACACACCCCTTTCAAGCAACCTCATGACCCCCCATGCTCTCCCAATCCATCTACTGACTTCATAAGAAAAGTCACCAGAGACATGAATGTCACTGCCAAGGTAAGCAAACCTCTCAATGAGGTCGACACTCTCTCTGCAGACAGACACACTGCTGATGGCCGTGCCCAAGAGGTCATTAAAGGCCTGGATCTTTGATTTTTATCAGGAGACTCACAAGCCCAGACACTCAGACTCCTCACTCAGTCTCTTGAGAGCCCTGATCAGAGCCTCCATTGACTCTGTGAAGATCACAGCATCATCAGCAAAGTCAAGTTCATTGAATCTTTCTTCACCAACAGATGCTGCACAGCCGCTGGGCCTCATCTGCCCAACACTCAGTCCATGTAAGCATTGAAGAGAGTAGGAGCAGAACACACTCCTGACAAACCCCAGAATCAACTGGGAAGAACACAGAGGTCCTGCCTTCACTCTGCACAGCACTCACAGTACCAGTGTACAGGCCAGCCATGATATCCAGCAACCTTGAGGCAATCCCATGAGCTGTCAGGATACAACAACAACAACAACAACATTTATTTATATAGCACATTTTCATACAAAAAGTAGCTCAAAGTGCTTTACATAATGAAGAAAAGAAGAATAAAAGACAAATAAGAAATTAAAATAAGACAACCTTAGTTAACATAAAAAGGAGTAAGGTCCGATGGCCAGGGTGGACAGAAAAAACAAAAAAAAACTCCAGAAGGCTGGAGAAAAAAATAAAATCTGTAGGGGTTCCAGGCCACGAGACCGCCCAGTCCCCTTTGGGGATGTCAGCTTTGCACAAAATGAAACTTTGTTGTCAAAACCCACACATATGCATCAAATATAGAGACATTACTTTTCTCCCTTTGACAATGGTGCAATCAATTGAAAACACTTTGACCAAAGCAAAGTTGTTGACAAGTTGACAAAATCTGACCTAGGAAACATCCATATGTGCACATAAACTGAGAATGTAGAAGGAATACAATGCAAATAAACCCAATCTTGCTTTATTCAGTTGATATTTGAGTTTTTTGAACACATACAAAGCTAAACTTTCCAAAATAAACATATACAGTACAACAAAGCCAGTGAAATGATCATACAGTCAGTCAGTCATTTACTAAACTGGTTTGTCCTGAATAGGGTTATGGGGAGTGCTGGTGCCTATCCCAGCTAGCATATTACCTCCTACACCCTGAGGGAGTTTTACTGCAAATTCTACCTGGGTGGAGAACACTAAAAAAAGCCTTATTATTCAATTAATAAAGGAAGTCAATTTCTCAAATGTGAAAGAATTTGTGTCTGTGAAATTTAAACATTACTTTGCTTAGAAACTGCTGCCAAAATAGAAAAAAACACAGGCCCTCACAGTGATTTATTTTTTTTATGTTTGTTTTCTGATACAGTACATCTCAAGTTGATGCAACGCAGTGGCAGTTTTTTCTCCTCTGAGGTGTTCCCAGACATGTCAGCTGTACCTGTCTAATGTTTCATGTTAGTAACATAAAATAATAAATAGGGCATTTGGCACCATGAGCACCTCTGCCACTTCCAGAACCTTTCTAGGCAGGGATGTCCAAAATATTAATATAAATAATATAAAATATGTAAAATAATATAAAATATTGATATAAAATATCAATAATTTCAAGGCCACTTAAAGCCGTGCAGATGAGAGCAATCAGGTGCCTCCCAGGACTTGAGGACATGTCCTATTCTGACAGCCTCAAAGACTGAGATCTGTTTAGTGTCGAGTAGAGGAGACTGTGTGAGGAGCTAACTCAGCTCTTCAAAATTCTTAAAGGTGTTGATAAAGCAGATCCAGCAGAATTCTTTTAGCTTAGAGCTGAATCACATACAGAATTAAGAAGAACTGCATTTAGGACTAAAGTCGTGAAGTGCTTTTTTATGGAAAGCATTGTGGGAAACTGAAACAAACAACCAGGACATAGCATTGAAACAGAAACCTTGACAACCTTAAAGAAGAATCTGGATGAGATATTAGGACATCTTAGTTATTAGCTAAACAGATGGGCTTGATGGGCTGAATAGTATCTTTTCGTTTGTCAGATTTCTTATGTTATTATGTTTCATATTTTTTTTTTAGTGGGATAATTTCTTTTTACTTTGAAGTTGTCTTTTTGTTGATGCACTTCAGAACAGGTCACCTGAAATTAAGCATGTTCAGGCCTGACCGCTAATTGGATGGGAGACCATTTAGGAAGAGCCTGGGTTGCTGCTGGAAGAGGTGCTGGTGTGGCCAGCAGGGGGCGCTTACCCTGTGGTGTGAATGTGGATTCCAATGCCCCAATGCAGTGATGGGACACTGAGCGGTAAACATGGTGCTGTCCTTGAGATGACATGTAAAGCTGAGGTCCTGACTCTCTGTGGCCATTAAAGATCCTTGGGCATCCTTTCTAAAGAGCAGAGTGTATCCCGATGTCCTGGCTAAATTGCTCATCCCAGCCTAGTCATTCTGGCCCCCTAATCATCCATTCTGTCTAATTAGCTAAATATCTCTCACCTAATAAAGATTTTCTTTTTACTGAGTTCATATGACAATACTCTTGAAATTAATAGCTATTGCGTGGTGAGTGTACTGGTGCAAATATGGCTGTCGTCACATCATCTAGGAGGTTGCTACACATTAGTGGTGGTTTAAGTGGCTCCACGTTCACTATGAAAAGTGCCTGCAGTAGTGAGAAAAGTGCTACATACATTTAAAAAATTACTATTATTATTATTATAAATATTTATGTAAAACTTTCTGCTGAGCCATCTATGGACGTGTAGTCTTGCGCAGATGTAATATGCTTAATGCAGTTTTTCTTTGTGAACATCTTATACTTTAGATGTAAATTATGGTTCATCGTCACTGACAGTTTGTTAAGGAATTCCATACAAGAACAGCAGCAGTTTGAATCAGGGATGGATCTCAGGTCCACAGGCAACTGGGTCTGATGAGAGGTCCTGGCTCACAACTCCTACAAACCCTGATGCCATCCAGAACCAAACTGTAGTTGTGTCCAATAAAAATGAGTTGTTGAACTAAGTGTCAATATACTGTATATATTTTGTCTGTAGGACATAAAACACAATCTAATAGCATACTTATAGGAGCTAAATAGATAACACATACTACATCATTTACACAATTATAATTTGCATTAGGATTACATGAAGAGCTGGCAATAGGTGAAAAACACAAAACACGTTTGACTTTTGATAATACTATAAGTACAGTAAAAACCCCATGATAACACGTCCTGTATTTGCACGAGAATGGAAGTAACACGATCATCATTCAGTTGCTTTCCTTCTCCACAAGTGATCATGAAAATCAGTCATCTAGCTCACTTGAATTTAGGCTCTCCCTGCTAAAGTCGAACGCACAGCGCGCCACAGGATTGTGCAGATACGCGATGTGCAGATGTGCAGGACTGCTGCTGGACCTGAGCAATCCTGGAGAGCTACCATCTATCAGCAAGGCCCGTGACTCTCGCTGATGCTGGATAGTCAAACGGCCGATTGTGAATGGCTCACACACTCTCACCTTGTCATTTTTTAGTACTCTTCAAAACTCTGGGTTGGTTGTGCTCGAATACCAGCGACTGTCATCCTCCACTTCCATTTATAACTTTGCGGCTGGTGGTGAAGATGTTTGAGATCGACTCATCACTGTATGCTAATAAAGGTTTTGCTTTGTTGTTAAAGTTAGTTTGGTGTTCAGCTAACTTTAACTGTTTTCACTAACACTTTAAACAAATGAAGAGACTGATGATGCATTCTACAGACCACTTCATCTTTTAGAAGTTTTTATTTCCTATGTTTAGTTTTTTTTATACTTGCTGATTTAATTCTTTAATCTTTGAAGCCTTCTGAAAGGGCCAGTGCTCAATGTTTTAATTGAGACTGGATTTGCTGATCCAAAATCACAAATAATTTCCATTGGCCATTCCTTCATATGTTTCTTTAGCGAATGTTTAACACCACATCATATACAGTATAAAGGCAGGTAACCCCTCATAATTTTTGTCACTGTGAAAGAAGCTGTTTGCACGTGTACAGGTTTATAGGATTGTTATTGTCACTTTTACCAAATAGAGTGAAATTCTTACTTGCATTTGTTAATCTACATGATGCTACTCTCCATTGACTATTGTGGAATATGGCCGGCCGTTCATCCCGGCCAATACCCCCAAGCCGCCAGGTGGAGCCCTGCCTGCAACATAGAAGTGCCCCGAGTTCTAGCAGGGCATCATGGACAGTGGAGTTTTTCATCACAGCCCTGCTGGATACCATGGGAACCTAAAGGGGACGCTGCAGGAAGGCCCAGAGACTTTTGTTTCACCTATAACCCAGAAGTGCGTCTTAGTCATGGCGACAGAGTGAACGACACACTTCTGGGTTGAAGAAAAGGAGCTTTTATCTGACCCGGAAGTGTGTCATTCGCTCTGTCGCCAGTGCTGCCTCTCAGAGCGATTCGATCCTGAAGACCCCGACCCGTATTATAAATAAATCAATGGGCGTGCAAACAGCAAAAGGGCTCTCTTCCCCTAATAGAGAGACCCAAACTGTGCACAAGCCCCAGAGTAAAAAGGAAATCCCAAAAATAAAACTGGGGTCTCCTGATAAAGTAGAGCTGAGAACTGAGAGTTCAACTGTGGCTGTGGAACTCTCCTCGGTGGACAAAGGGGCGGAGCAGAAGTTCCCTGACTGTTTCCAGTCTTGCAGAGGGAGACCATTAGGAGAACGGCGTCTGTGTTACGAATGCCGCTGACCGGGCCACGTATGGCGAAGTTGTCCTTGCAGGACAGGAGATCAGAGGTCCTTTTTATATAATATTCCTCCAAGGTTCTCCCGGGAGTTTTCTGGACGTCGCCAAGGCCCGACCAACACCTCCTCCTGGAGGAAGACCTCCTTCGCGGGGCTGGCCGTTCCGAATTATAATTCTTCACTGTGGCTTGGGGGGGGGGAGTATTGTGGAATATGGCCAGTCGTTCATCCCGGCCAATACCCCCAAGCTGCCAAGTGGAACCCTGCCTGCAACATAGAGGTGCCCCGGGTTCCAGCAGGGCATCATGGACAGTGGAGTTTTTCATCACAGCCCAGCTGGATACCATGGGAACCTCCAGGGGACGCTGCAGGAAAGCCCAGAGACTTTTGTTTCACCTATAACCCAGAAGTGCGTATTAGTCACGGCGACAGAGCGAATGACACACTTCTGGATTGAAGAAAAGGAGCTTTTATCTGACCCGGAAGTGTTTACAGTCACATGGACAGAGAGAGGCGAAACACTTCCGGATCAAGGACTATAAAAGGATTGTGGGAAATCCCAGACGTTGAGCTGAGCTGGGTGGAAGGGTGGCAACGCGTCTGGGAGTGGAGGATTGATTGATTATTGATTTATTATTGTGTTATTTATGAGTATAACAACACAACAACAACATTTATTTATATACCACATTTGCATACAAAAAGTAGCTCAAAGTGCTTTACATAATGAAGAAAAGAAAAATAAAAGACAAAATAAGAAATTAAAATAAGGCAACATTAGTTAACATACAAAAGGAGTAAGGTCCGATGGCCAGGGTGGACAGAAAAAACAAACCAAAAAAAAAACCCAGAAAGCTGGAGAAAAAAATAAAATCTGCTGGGGTTCCAGGCCACGAGACGAGGGGCCCAGTCCCCTCTGGGCATTCTACCTAACATAAATGAAATAGTCCTCTTTGTAGTTAGGGTTCTCACGGAGTCACTTGATGCTGAATATATATATATATATATGTATGTATATGTATATATGTATATATATATGTATATGTATGTATGTATATATATATATATATATATATTATATATATATGTATGTATGTATGTATGTCTATAGATATATATATGTATGTATATATGTATGTATGTGTATATATATATATATATATATATATATATATATATATATATATATATATATATATATATATATATTTATATATATATGTATGTGTATAAATATATATATATATAGTGGAGTGGAGTGTGCTTGGTGCACATAATTATTATAAAATAAAGACATATTGGACTTTTATCTTGTTTCAGATGTCTGATCTGAGGGTTCAAGGGGTCGACAATGACTCTGTCTTTCACACTGTATCTACAGTGTCTTACCTCAAAACATATAATCTCAGAACATATTTGTCTTAAATGCATACAAATAAATTGCAGGTTAATTATGAGGAGCAGTAGGGCTACGACTGATGCAGTTTTAGATGTTTGACTGGCAGCCAGCTATTACAATTATCTTATGTTTTGTCTCTAAAGGTTTTATAACCCTGTGATTAATGGTTTGTTGTGTAGGGCATTAATTAAGTAAATAATCGCATCCTGAGAAGTGCATACTCAAAACGAGCACTTCATTACAGTGTTGTTTGGGGTGCTTGATTGATTGTGTGCACATGTGTACAAAATTGAGAGGATCAGTCAGGTGCCTCATTTATGCCTTGAAGGGAGTGGAGTCTCACACCTGCACCCAATTAAACAAATAAAATGAGCCTGTATGGGACAGGAATGGAGCCCCAAGCATGGAGCGAGTGACCGGCACTCAAGAGGGAGATGAGCAGCCTGGGAGCAGAAGCAACCATATCCTCTAGAAGGACTCCCCCACCAGGCAGGGATGACCACAGGAGTCAAAGGGAGTGAAGCTCAGAGGCGACAAACTGGCAGTAGGGGCCTGAGCAGATCAGAGGGTGTTCTATGCCTGCTGGTTGACATCTCTCTGTGCTGCAAGACCTGAAAAGGGTAACCTGGGGAGACATCGGTTTTAGAGGTATGCACCTGAGCTCTTCAGTTTCAGTTTAAAGAACGGTTTCCTGCTTCTTTTAACCTCAGTTTTAAAGGTTTATTTATTGGATTTTTACCCTCCACGTTCACACTATTTTATTGATTATTTATTGACTAATGGTTGGAAGCACTGCACTTTTTGAGTATTGTTCTTTGAACTGATTTTAAATAAAGGCACTTGTCACCTTTGCACCTACCCCATGCTCCATGTGTGTCCTCATTTGCCCATCTTAACTCAGTTATCACTATTGATGATCAGGGTTCAAAAGGCTCCCAGATGGCACAGGTAGTGAGAAGCTAACCCGCACAGTCAAACGCTCAATAGCCACAGTAAGAGAAATGAATATCTCCGCTCATATCTTCTCTGTTGTAACTGATGGTGGCAGTGACAGTTTCTGCTTTTTAAACTTGGTCAACGTCTCACCCTTCTAAGCAGTAACAATTGTGAATAATTCATAAAAGTTGTGTCCTGGATCCTGATATGTAAACACAGGTACTGTAAAACCTGATTGGCTGGGGAGGCAACCCTCTGAAAATAAGAAAATGGAAACTGGTAGCTAGAAGTGTTTGTTATGGTCACCCCAAGACACATCTAATCAAGTCAGTGCTAAGCATTTTAAACCCCAATGAAAGACACACTTGACCTCCTGGGCACAGGACAATACTGAAAACAGCCAGGTTTGTTATACTACTGTGTTACAATACGGGACACACAAAAGAGAAGAGGTGACTCTAAAGGTCACCACAGAGCCATTATAAAGAAGAAAAGGCTCTGTGTGTGGATCAGGGTGCTGACATTTAATGAGGGCTCAGACTCCTAGAACTGCAAAACTACCTAGTGGGTCAAATTCTTTCAATATAATTCTGTGTTCAGCTTCTGAGACTCAGTTGGTTTAGTTTTCATTAGTGCCGTGCTCTTTGGGACCCTTGACCTTGACCTGGGCTTGGAAGGCCTGTTTAGGAATAAGTGTCTAGTTTGAATTGAAGATGGATAGAAAGTAAAATATTTATTCAATTCATTAACGAATTAAGTAATTAATAATTAATGAATTAATTGATTGATGGATTAATTGATTAATTAATTCTCAGTCTCTGCAAATAAATGTTATATTATGATAACCAACAAGCTTCTCTCAAATACACAACAGAATGACTAAAAAGTCACAATACTTCTCACTTGGTTAAAGGTACAGAGCAGTCCCAGTCATAGTGAAGTGCTACATGTATACAGAACTCCTTCTGGTTGCAAGAAGGAGCCTCCATAGTTTTTCTAGACACACCTCTGCTGAATAATTCATTGACTGAAAGTCCTTAGTGTTAGTGTTTCAGATAGAGGATGTGAAGTATTGTTGATAATGGCACTCCGCTTTGTCTTCATTCTCTCCTCTGCCACAGCCTCCAGTAGATTCAAAGTGTATCCCATAACTGAGCCTGCTTTTATAATAAGCTTGTTGATTTTGTCGTCCTCTCTTAAAGTGATGTTACCAGCACACCACACTGGCCATCACAGAGTTGTAGAAGATGTTCCTTCCCACATTAAAGAAACACAGTCTCCTAAGTTAAAAAGAGTCTGCTCTGCCATTTCTTCTGTAGTTCTGTTGTGTTGCAACCTATCACTAAAGTGGACCCCCAATTACTTGTAGGAGTGGACCACGTCTACGTCCACTTCCTGAATAGTGACAAGACATAGGGGTTTTTTGGTGTGGTAAAACTCAATACGCAGTTTCTTAGCCTTGTTCATGTTTAGTTGCAGGAAATTCTCTTTGTACCAAGAAACAATGTTCTCCCTCGACTCCTCTCCTCTGTCTCAGTCCCCTTATCAATATAACGCATCAGTGCAGAATCTTCTGAGAATTTCTGCCAGTGACCTGACCTGCTGTTATATTTATAGTCTGAGGTGTGCAGAGTGAAAAGTAAAGCAGACAGGCCTGTTCATGTGGTGCTCCAGTGCTGCTCACCCAGTCCTTCAGCCTTACAAACTGCGGTCTGTCTGATTGATAGTTCATCATCAGGACATCACAGGCCCATGAATATCCTGGAGCTTACAATACCTCTTGAATTTCCACTCTTGATCCACACATTAGAATTTCTTGACAGGTACGGAGTTGGTCAGATCGGTCAAGGCCCAGGTTAACAATGGCCACCACCAGTACTGTTTGCCAACAGGGTGCTGGCGGAAATTGGGTTCCTGTTGGCCGAAGGAGGAGAAGAAGAGGAGGGAGACGTGTCCGGAGGAAAGAGGAGAGGAGGAAGGTAAAGAGAGTGGAACTGAGGGTAGGAACTTTGAATGTTGGCAATATGACTGGTAAGGGGAGGGAGTTAGCAGATATGATGGAGAGAAGGAAGGCTGATATATTGTGCGTACGAAGGGGAGTAAGGCCAGAGGGATCGGAGGGGGATTTAAATTGTTCTATCATGGTGTGGATGGCAGGAGAAATGGAGTAGGAGTTATTCTGAAGGAACAGTATGTCAAGAGTGTTTTGGAGGTGAAAAGAGTGTCAGGCAGAGTAATGATTATGAAGTTGGAAATTGGAGATGTGATGATGAATGTTGTTAGTTCATATGCCCCACAAGTTGGATGTGCAATGGGTGAGAAAGAAGATTTCTGGAGTGAGTTGGATGAAGTGATGAACAGTTTACCCAAGGGACAGAGAGAGAGTGCTGAGTGAAGCAAGGAGAAAGTAAGGAAATATATGAAGAGGATGAAGAAGGAAAGGCCTTTGGTCCAGATGACATACCTTTGGAAGCATGAAGGTGTTTAGGAGAGATGGCAGTGGAGTTTTTAACCAGATTGTTTAATGGAATTTTGGAAATTGAGGGGATGCCTGAGAAGTGGAAAAGTGAACTGGTGCCGATATTTAAGAATAAGGGGGTGTGCAGGACTGTAGTAACTACATCCACCCATCCATTATCCAACCTGCTATATCCTAACTACAGGGTCACGGGAGTCTGCTGGAGCCAATCCCAGCCAACACAGGGTGCAAGGCAAGAAACAAACCCTGGGCAGGACGCCAGCCCACCGCAGGGCACACACACACCAAGCACACACTAGGGACAAATTAGGATTGCCAATGCACCTAACCTGCATGTCTTTGGACTGTGGGAGGAAACCGACGCAGACATGGGGAGAACATGCAAACTCCATGCAGGGAGGACCCTGGAAGCGAACCCAGGTCTCCTAACTGCGAGGCAGCAGCGCTACCCACTGCGCCACTGTGCCGCCTGTAGTAACTACAGGGGGATAAAATCGATGAGCCACTGCATGAAGTTATGGAACAGAGTAGTGGAAGCTCGATTAAGAAGTGAGCTGATGATTAGTGAGCAGCAGTTTGGTTTCATGTCAGGAAAGAGCACCACAAATACAATGTTTGCTCTGAGGGTGTTGATGGAGAAGTTTAGAGAAGGCCAGGAGGAGTTGCATTGCGTCTTTGTGGACCTGGAGAAAGCATATATGACAGGGGGCCTCCAGAGGAGCTGTGGTATTGTATGTGGAAGTCGGAAGTGGCAGAGAAGTATGTAAGAGTTGTACAGGATATGTACGAGGGAAGTGTGACCGTGGTGAGGTCTGCGGTAGGAGTGATGGATGCATTCAAGGTGAAGGTCACATCAGGGATCAGCTCTGAGCACTGAAAACATTTTTTCTTAACAAGTAAAAATTTCTTATTTTAAGGTAATATATCCAATATTTTGCCCCAAGAGATTAAATATCTCATATTGCAATGACTTGCTAGATTATTTTGCTCAATTCAAGATAACTGGTCTTAAGCTATCTGACTTAGATATAAAGTGTAATTCCAAGAAAATTTCGACTTAAAAAAGCACTTCTGTGTGAGAAAAGCCTGTTAACTACAGTGATGAGCATAGTAGGACATGTATTCTTATTTCAAGAACCAAAACTTTCTAGGTTTATCTTGTTTTAAGAAATGAGTAAGACACAACCCTTAGACTTAAAATTAAACTCTTTTTATTCCAGAAAGGTTTTAGAATACAACCTTGATTTTGTTAACAACGATGACATTTCAAATTAACACTTACCTAATTCAGTGGCGTTTCTCTCTAACTAGTATGATTTAACAGCTGGATTCCCTGCAAAGGGTAGTTCTTTATTATATTCAAATGGTAACATTTTTCTTCAAATCAAAATGGTTTCCACGTTTTAAAATAAATGACCCTTGTATAAAAAAATGTGTCTGGTGGTTTGATGCAAGAGTTTTGTCACTGTGTCAAATAAATGGCTTAATCCAAACAGTGTTCCTGGAATTTATTAACATAAAAAGAAAAGTTCAAGAATTTAGAAATATTTATAAGTTTTATATAGTTAAATGATATCCCCATGGTAGTACTTCACAAGAATATATATATTGTTTTTCAGTCAATAGTCTCACAGGAATTAAAATTAACCAGCTTTATAGCGGGTGGACTTATGATTTCAAATGACAAAGCATCTTTATCAAAGAATACAGCAACATGAACTTGAAACTCCAAACAATATAATGTGTAGTGTTGATATAGTTAAAAAGTCATTTTAAACTCAAAGCCACAAACGAACAACAAATAAAACAACAGCAAATCATCTTTGGTGTTTAAACAGCAAAAGTACGAGTGCTGAGCGACTGTAGCCGTTATGTGGTGTAATGGACAGGATCGTTCCATTATTTTAGCAAAAGAAATTATTTACGTCAATGACATTGATGAGTATATGAAAAGCTAACGGTATAATTACAGTTTCTTTGCAGTGTCCAATTGATTTTTTTTTTTCAAGTACTCTTTTTTTTTTTCAAATTTAATATCCAGCTCTGTTTTTTGACCCCTACTTTGTATGTAATGGAACATACCTTTCTTTGAGCATGCGTAAACGCATTCCCTCTGAAGCGTCCTATGCTTTCCCACGCATCAGATGTTACATTTCAAAATGTTCTCACCGTAAGGTTATTAACAACGTTACATAGATAGCTAAAATACTGCTTTGCTCTTCACAGCTGATAATTAACATATTTCCGCATATAAACCAATGAATTCACTTGACAAAGTCACACTGGAAATATTAAAAGGTAAATTTCTAATTGACATTTACTGTTGCTGCAGCGCATTCTGTTTTATGAATCCACAAGAATTCACCTGTCCACGTTGATACCTCATTACGACACAAAACAAAAGTAGTGGGGCAAGCTAGTTTTGTGTAACCATTACATCAAATTTTAAAAATAAATGCAGGTGTTTATGTTATAAATTAATTTTTCATTTCCGTTTTTCACCTTTGCAATTTATCCAGTAGTACTAGGGTGTTGTACCGTGTTAGCCATTATGAATGTAGAGAAAAGCCAAGCAAAATGACACCTTTTATTGGCTAAGTAGATTGTAATCTTTCTAGTTAGCCAATAAAAGGTGTCATTTTGCTTGGCTTTTCTCTACAATTTATCCAGCAAACACTGGCCTGAATTATAACTTCCACTGCACGCAGTTCTTGCATTCGAACATATTGGTACATTTGGCGCTTCTCTTGCCATTTTAGGCATTAATGAGTGGTTTGAGGATACACAGCAATACCGGGCTCTTTTTATCGAGCGCCATCATTGTTAGATTTAATATATACAAAAAGTTATTATGAAATAAATGTTGGTTAAATGTCGTTGATTTATTTATTTGTTACAGTGATTTATGAAAAAAGTTGTTAAAGACGTTCTGATACAGACTTCTGTCTGCTTAAAAATAAATTGAAATGTATCTTTTAAAAATGTGCTAAGTTCTAACTGCATGGCATGCGCCTCATGCTAGTACCGGTAGTAAGAGCGAACACAACCCAAGTCACTTCTATTAGAGATACCTTTAAAGAAAAACTTTTAAGTTTAGAGGCCAGTATTTAAAAATTGTTATTGTTTTTGAGGTATCCACGATGGGTTGTATTAAGTTACATGCGTATTACGTCACAATTTGTGTTTAGCGGCCATTTTACCGGGGAATTTTACCATATTCAGCAAGGGACATGACTATAGAACAGTGCTCCGCAACCTTTTCTCACCTACAACACACCAAAGTTCTTTCTAGAATTCCGCGGCACGTCAAAAGCTAAAATATATAGCAGTGGCGTAGCTTGGGGGGGCGGTCCGCTCCGAGCGCCAGCTATTTAGGGCGTCCAAACTACGGTAGTTTCCTTTTTTTTTTCCTTGAGGAGGCGCAAAAAAAATTTCTTTCAGCTTTGGGGCATCAAATTTTTCACCGCCCAGGACAACATGAACTCCAGCTACGCCACTGATATATAGATATTAATTTAATACACAAATTTTACAATAAATTTTCATTTTTTATTATAAGTATACATTTATTATAAGTATACATACATAAAAACTATACTATATTTACTTTTATGCAATCTGAATAATCTTTTCCACGTAAAAGTTTATCCATATTTAAAGGGGTATAAAACTAAGTATGAATCACACTAAGAACGTTAACCATACACAATTCAGCAACACAACAAATTCAGCCTCTAGAGAAAATAGTGATGTCCCAGAGAGGGGAGCTGTGGAGTTGCGCCGATCGAGGAGGGAAAATTTGGGGAGACCCCCGGCCCGTTTTAGAGAATAAGAAGATTAAACTGATTGTCCGGGACTGACAACACAACTAATAGTAATGAATGATAACTACTGTTAGACGAGTGAATGCGACGTAGCACGACTAATACGTCGGCTTGAATTGAATCTGGGTACGGGCACGGAGCGCTCTGCCTATCAAAGCATACTACGCAGTTGTCTGGCGACTACGTAGAGCCTACGTCGTAGGCGACAGGTGCCAGGCGATGGGATTTCTTATTTCAGAGAAATGACACATAAAATTATGAAACCTTTAAAAGGCTATTTACGCGAATATTTCATTGCACATATTCTCGATATTGTGTTTCTAAGGAGGACCGTTGAAATATTATTTAGTTAGAAAATTGTCTTATTTGACCGCGTCACACCTGTATCGGCTCAAGGCACACCAGTGTGCCGTGGCACACCGGTTGCGGAGCACTGCTATAGAAGATGCCTGTCAGACACTGCCCCACGTTTTTCTCAGCAATGCAGAAACTGGAGAAGTGACTCTTTGGTCAGATCATAAATTTTGACATCTGTGGCAGAGCGACGGGCGCTGAGCAGACTCCTGTCAATCATGGAGAATCCACTGAACAGGATCATCTCCAGACAGAGGAGCAGCTTCAGCGACAGACTGCTGTCACCGTCCTGCTTCACTGACAGACTGAGGAGATTGTTCCTCCCCCAAACTATGCGACTCTTCAATTCTACTCGGGGGGTAAACGTTAACATTATACAAAGTTATTGTCTGTTATACCTGCATTGTTATCACTGATTAATTTAATATTGTTCTTATCAGTATGCTGCTGCTGGAGTATGGGAATTTCCCCTTGGGATTAATAAAGTATCTATCTATCTATCTATCTATCTATCTATCTATCTATCTATCTATCTATCTATCTATCTATCTATCTATCTATCTATCTATCTATCTATCTATCTATCTATCTATCTATCTATCTATCTATCTATCTATTACCATCAGATTCAAGCACAGATTTTTATAATGAAGTCTTCCTATTGTGACCTTGTAGTATTCACTAACAAGGATATTTTTATGCAGAGATTTCTGCCTGATGAGAAGTTTTGGGAAAATGCCATATGCAAGGCTGAATTCTTCTTTGAAAAGGCACTTCTGCCAGAACTTTTGTCACAGTATTACTCATCTAGGAATAGCCATGAACAGTCACCTGAGAGATTGAGTGATGGGAATGATGGCAAAAATGTTTGGTGTGTATGTAGAAATCCTGAAAGGGTAAAATGGTAGCATGTGACAATGATAACTGTGCTCTGGAGTGGTTTCATTTTTCATTTGTTAAGATAAAGGTGGCTCCAAGAGGTTAATGGTACTGTCCGACATGTCAAACTTCCAGAGTTTAAAAATCAAATGAGAAAGTAGATATAAAGTAAAGCATGATTTCATAGTTACACCAGTGTATATCAAGTTAATTGTATTGTATTCATTAGGCAGAGAAAAGACAAATCTACCAAAAGTTTTTGAAAAGAACTTTATGTATGTATTACTATATTGTATTAAAATAAGATAAATGGGTTACAATTTTGCAATAAGAAAATTGTTTTTCTTCTAAATAAAACACAGCCTGGGACTTTATATAATGAAATAAAGTTTTATATTATGAAAATGTGAACTAGCATTATGCATTCAACATTTTTGGTTACGATCTCTCTAAGGTTCTCTCTCATGCATGCAGACTATACATACACAGAAAACTATCAAGAAACGAGTAATTGTCATGATCATTTATATGCGCTTTACAGCAAATATTCAACCTGAGGATCCTAAGTGAAAAATAATTGCACCATCAGTGAGACCTCTATCAAACTGCGTTAATTGCGTGTTAATTGATATAATTAATTAAAAGGTACAGCTGAAGGGTACATGTGTGATAAAGCACAACACACTGTAACAATTTTATCCAGGGTTAGGGTCTCTCCTTCCTGTGTAATTAGGTAATCTATTGGAATAATACTTTTCAAAATGGAATATTTCTGGGTGATATTTCCAATAACACGTTCTACATGGATTCGGAGATGTGCTATCTTCCTGGTTCTCGTTACTTGGTAAAATGGCCTCCACCTCATTTTCATTTATGCATACTTTGATAATGATGTCAGCTTAAAACAACCCATTGTAAGCTCATTGCTCGAATATTAAAAGATCGCTGCACTTGAAACAGCAAGGGGGGGGCACCCATCCTCCTTAACTTCAATATCAATACCATACATGAGTGCGTCATATAAAAAAATCGAAGGTTTGGGCGCGACTTGTACAACTTCGCCTATATTCTAGAGTCAGCCCTGAGTGAGACAGTGCTCTTTATTACTTTAATGGCATAGGTGAGGGCCCCAGTCTGAGTGAAATGTTAACGCCCTGCTAATTTTATACACTCACAAATTAAGTTAGTAAGTCGTATGTATCGTGTCCTTGATCAGGCAACACAGTAAATACACCTCTGCAGGATATCTCTACTTGCCTAAAACCTCAGTATGATATACTTGTTCAGAAAAGAAACAGAAAATATAAAACATTTTAAAAAGGTATCATGATCTGCACTTGTACCATCTTTCAAGAAACCCTTAAACTTATCAAAATTTGTAAATTTAGCACTTAAAGACTAAAACCTGAATTGGAAATGATTGCTGGTAATTGTGCAGATGACGTCCAAATATGAATGAATTACTTGTCATCTCAGTTGCTTTTGAAGTTGCAAATGTTACAGAAGATATGAACATTTCCTTCACAGAAAAACCTCGTGGCCAGCAGTACATCAAGAGTTCAGCATTATTTATTTATTTTTTTAAAGAAATATTGTTGAGCAAACAATGTAGTTATTATCACTTTTGATTTGTTCTTTTTGTTGAGATTAAAGACTTCTGTAGCAACTTTTATGTCAGAAGTGTCCATGTCCTGATGATATTTGAAATCAAGCAGGTAAGAAATATAAATGATAATAGGGAAAAGGAGGACATTTATGATATTAAACTGATGAAAACATAAATACATATTTATAGATGTGGAAATCTGAAGAGTAGAAACTTGGGCTTGGTCCTTCTCAATTCAAATTTCCCAATAAGCTATATTGGTAATGTGCAATATACTAATGTAATACAATATAGAATATGAAATGTACTATTTATTAACAGGTGCAATAACAATTTATGCTACTGTACAATGAGCAATAATAATTTGCTCTGGTTACTTGATTACTTAACACTGTATATGACATATTTGGAATTATTTGACTTTTCTTTAAATGCACCTTGGGGCTGTCACAAAAAGTAATTTTGTTGTGTTACACAATGACAATAAAGTGCTCGAACTTGAACTAACAGTTAAGCAGGATAAGTCTACATGTCAATAGTGTTGTGTCGGCCATTACGCTCAGTTTGTCAGCTTATCCACTTTAAGCCCCTCTGTCAGCCCACCACATGCAGCTGTTAATGAGTTAGGAGGGATTGTGACACCAAGGCTGTCTGGTAAGCATTCAGAGATTTTTGTCCAAAATTATGTTAATTTGGTGCACTTCCAAAACATGTGGCCCAGTGAAGATGGAGCTCGATTGCAATGTTCGCAGGTTGGATCTTGGCCTTGGATACATTTTGGACAATTTTAAATGAGATAAATGTGATTGATCAAAGATTAAGTTGAATGACTGAATGCGTTGTGCATATGGAGCTGGAGTGTATGCTGTGCATGACTGACTTTCACTCCTTTTCTGAGATGTTAAGTAAAAAATTCTTTCTCCATTGTACCCTGGGATCTTTGAGAGGAAGAGATTTTAATTTTTTTTATATACTGTATTATTGAGAAGCTGTCTGAGTATTTAAGACTGGTCAGTATTTATTCTGAAATAGAAATGGATTGGAGATGTGGAAAATGTCATTTTAGCAAAGGTTGATTTGAACGTAGTGGAAAAATTGTGTTGATAAGTTAAATTAGAAACATAATTGTTCATATGATGCAAAGACATTATCTATATACAGGTCTTTACATTTTCAATGATTAAATACTGTGTAGGCTTGAGAGGGAAGAAAAAGGTGATTATTATTTGGAGGAGCAACAGATAAAAGCTTCTCTGTCTTGAAGTGCATCCTGCTTTGGTTCCTTATTCTGTGTGATTGATGGACAATCAATTGTTGGAATTTTTCACACATTTTGACCCATCCTAACTAATGTATCTATGATTCTATGCCTCCCCTTATTGTGTTGGTGCTTCTGTGTCAAATATTGGGGCAACCAATTGCATTTGCCTAAAGAACATTAAATAAAAGTGAAATAAAATTTCCTCAGATTGAAATACTATAGATGCCATAAGCATCATTTCTGGAATAAAAATAAAAAAATAAACTTACCAGTTTGGTAAAAACTTACTTTGGTAACAGATACCAACTACTCACATCTACTTTTGGCTCATATACTGTTGTGCAGTCTATGGCACTAAGCAGACATCAGAGGTGGGCATTGCTGCTAGGGCTCACAATTATGAGATGAACACAGGACTTCTGAGGCACATGGAAATGCAGATGGCTGTCAAGGCTTCCTCTATCTGAAAAACCCAGAAAAAAGAGGCAAAAGATTTTCTACTTGCAGATGGTGGAAAATACACCTGTAACCCGATCAGGCAGGAAACCAAGGGCGATTCAACACTTTTAGAACTACTCGATTGCATTGTCAGAGGTCAGCAGCTTAGCACCCTTCATGCACTGTGTGGTGTTCAGCCTTAACTTACATGGAGTAATGAGCTATCAGTGACAGCAGGATGTCTCATGTAGGGCTTTACAGTAATTATACCACCAAGACCGAGGAAGCCCATTCTGGATGAATTATTACATTGGATATTGTAGCACAGTCCAAATGAAAGAGCTAACCCAGAGTTACTTTTGGTGACCAGCACTTGATCATGATATTGAAGAAAAGGCAACTACATGTTCACCATGCCAAGGCCTCAGAAATATACCAAGTCCAGAACCAATGCATCCACGGGAATGGCCTGCCAGTCCTTGGCAGTGTGCTCATTTAGACTCTGCAGGACTTGTAGAGGGTGTTATGCTTCTGGTCACAGTGGATGCACAGTCTAAGTGGCCTGAGGTCACCATCATGTCCACCATCACACATAAAAGATGATCCAAACCTTAAGAGAGATGTTTGCACCTTGTTTGTGTCCCAAGAAATGAAAGGATTCCTAAAAAGAAGTGGAATTAATCATTTCCTATCTATCTCCCATTCCTATTGGCCTGACTGAAAGAATAGTGCAAACCCCTAAATGTGCTCTTAAAGCATCCAAAAGGGAAATACCTTTCAAACAATATCTTTACACATTTCTTCTTAAATATCGTGACACATCCCATACAACAACACTAGCTGATCTGTTTCTAAAATGGTGGTTTAGAACACGTCTCGATTTGATGAGATCAGCTACCACTCAGGTTCGAGTTTATGATAAGCAGCAGGATCAAGTAAATCAACGGGCCAAGTGGACTAAAAATCATGAGCTTCCCAGTGGAGATGCTGTTCTTGCTCTTAATTACTCCACCACTGAGAAATGGGTACCAGCAACCATTCTTCAATAGGCTGGACTTGTCCCTTATAAGGTATGCAAGTTAGGCCACCAGACATAGAGACGACAGGCTGAACAGTTCTTACCCAGTATACCTGCTGAAACAGTGAGTAGCACAGAAACATCTGAGGCACCAAGTCCTAGTGAGCTGACCTAAAGCCCCCTGGGATGCCCCCTGTCTCTATGGCTTCAACTCCTACTGATGTCAAAGCTACCTGAGGCTGAGTTAGGAGATGAGCACACGCCACGTGTATGACGTAGCCCTCTGTGAAGAAGAAAGCCTCCTGAGAGTATTATTTTATAGTAGCTAACCCTGTATGTGAGAAAATAATAATAAAGAGCGGAATAATCTGCTGTGTTAGCGGGATGTAGAGGAGGTTTACCGTCTCTGCTTTGTTAGAATGTGAACTGCATTGACAACATCTTGATATTCCTCTTCTTAGATAGCAGATGCTGTTTGTTAATTGTTACCCATATTTACAGTTTTAAGAGGGGGGGAATATGCAGCATATTGTAAGTCTGTTAAACTATTGGGAGTTCTGCAGTAATAAGGAATTATGGGTATTTGGGAGCCAATAGGAAGCTGATTGTATTACACTTACGGTGTAACGTGTACTCAGCAACAAGAACCTGTTACAGTTTATTACTTTAAACCTCCTCCATCTTTCACCTTTGGTCAGTGTAATATTATTGCCTTCAGGTATAACATTCCTCCTATTAATGGAGGTGGGCGCCCCTCCCCGATGAAAAGCATTTACAATAGGACTCTGATTTAATGCTCTAATATCTTGAATTTCCATACATTTAAAATTTTTGGAGCTGATGTTGACATAGGAAAAGCTCTTGAAGAAACATAAGTTTTTAAGGTTATGTTCACTCTGCAGGAAAAAGTAACTCTAACCTGATTTCCTTTCTCCTGTCATGTATTTTATTTTATTGATTTATTTTGACTCCTCAGATAAAGTTAGTGACTGATCCAAATCATAAATTCTGAATGTGTCCCACATGCACAAAATGATTAAAGCAATTCTTTCTGACCAATGCCATCTAAAAGATGCTGGTTGCTGCTCGGCTTCACATCATTTCAGTGCAGGACGTGAATGAATTTGTCAGCTCAAGATGGCAACGAAATGAAATGAGAAACAAAAGAGCAGAGCTGTGGGTTTGAGTGCATAGAAAGACGTGGCCAAAGAATGCTGAGTGTGATGAGGACGGTTTGGTTACAAAACAGTCATTACGAGAACTGTGGAAATACCTTCTGAAAAGTTTTTGATTCCATTACACGTTTTGCTAATTATACTTCTCTAGAAATCAAATTGTCACATAAGAGTGAAAAAATGGGAATGGAGCTGCAGTGTGAATGGAGTGTTTTTGGTATTAAACGTAAGGTTGTACACGGTGGTTTAACAATGGTGCAGTTGTCCTTAACAACACAGAGGCATTCATGAAAAGGAATAAAATCAGAAAAAAATAACAATAATAATTAATCACAAGTTAGGACACTTCAAGCAGGATGATTATGGTAAAATAATAACTGTATTGAACTGTGAACACAGCAAACCCAGACCTGTACTGACAGGTCCTAAGAAATTCTTGACAATTTATGACTCACTGAAAAATAAATAATTTCAATAAGAAATAAGCTACTTACTGTAGTTTGAACAAAGCATGTCGCTCACCCCTGCTTTTTAATGTATGTGCTCAGAAGAAATGAATGGCAGAAAATGGACCAGTGAGGAAAAGAGGCAAATGCTGAGGCACTGTGGCCACCACACTGTGTGTGTCTGTAATCTGAAGAAAGGCCCACACGTCAGTATTGTAATTGTGTCTGTTAATACCTGTTAGTAAAGAGCACCGGATAGTAAAGTGGGCCCCTTGACTGATGAAGACTCACCAGACAGCATTCCTGTTTGTTACTTTATTCACAAACCTGAACTTCCTCATTTCAGTGTGTTTGTAATGTAGAAGAGCAGCCAGAGAGCTGACATTACACACACCGCGTCCTGCTGCAGTCTCAGGTTTGGCCTCACAACTGACAACGTCTGCCGAAGTCGAGGGGCCGCAGCGGCATATTGAATAAAGTCACGTCGTCAGTTCATGGGACATCAGGGACATTAACAGGTAAGGAGAACAGAACTAATAAACTGCACAGAGTAACTTGTGATATTCTGGTCAAGCAGGACACTGGAGGGGCTGCAGGTGACTTTCAGAATCTCGTATTTGACTGTTGGTAACAAAGACGTTAAATTATACTGAGCTGGCAGAGCAGGACGGAGTTGTCTGGCCTGGAGGTCTTAAACAACATCGACATTCATTTCTTTGTGTAGTGCAATTTAACATCTATGTGTGTGCTTTACAAAAAGCAAAAAGAAAAATGAAAGTTATTATAGATGTAAAATGTAAAAATCCTTGCTCTGTTTGTTTCATTTTGTTTAGTGTAAGTGTATTGTCACTTGTACACAGCAGAGTGAAGTTCTCATTTTCATGTTTCGTCGCTGCTCTCGGCTGCCATGCTTGCTGTTTCTTTATTTTGCTGTTTCTTGTCAGTCCTGATAGCAGTGCATTAAGTCTGAGGACTAATGTGTGATAGAAAATTGAATTCTAAATCTCTATCAACTCCAGTATGCTATTGACATCTCCATCAAGTCAGATTGAGTTTTATCTGAGGATTTTCACTTTGTTTACTGCTGCCATAAATTTAGGTTTTATTTTTCCTTGTTTCATTTAAGGCAAGTTCTGCTCTTGCATTCTGGTTGTTAGGATTTGATTTTATTTTGATTTTCTCCAACCCATTTATGTCTTTTTCAGGCCTTTTTTCTTTGCTTTTGGTGTGTTGTGTGTGTATCTCTGAATACACTTCTGCCCTTTTCACTTTTTATTTTAAACATATTTAATAATAATAATTCATTACATTTATATAGCACTTTTCTAGGTACTCAAAGCGCTATCCACACAGGGAGGAACCAGGAAGCGAACCCCCAATCTTCCACAGTCTCCTTACCGCAAAGCAGCAGCACTACCACTGCGCCACCTGTGAGGATTTAAAGATTTAAAGATGTGCCTTTGATAAGTGTTCACCTCTTGGCAGGGTTCACATTCTTGTTATACACATTGGATCATAGAGGATTCAATTGGGCTTTTTTAGCAAACACTACCATTCCATGTGATTTTCATAATTGTGACAGCCATATTGGTTATGGTTATGATGTTATTACTACCATGTGACATCATTTAATGGCCTTCTTTAAGATGGCGGCCCAGTGTGCCCTCTCTCCTAGGTTAGGGATACATTGCTAGATGCTTTTTGTTTGATTTGGCAAAGATTTTGTGATGGAAACAAACTTCTCTTCTGTTAGGGCTTGTTTGATTAGCTGTGTTTTCACACGTGTTTCAGATTTTTGACTGAGAATCTTTGATTTCGTTTTGATCTCTGAAAGCAGATCATTGGTCTTCCATGGATTGGTGCAGAGGTCACTAGTAGTTTGTCCTCTTGTTGCCTGTTCATGTTGGTGTTTCACAGGACAGACTGGCCTTTATTGAGTCAAAGTCAGCAGAGAATCATCAAATTGTAACAAATCTACATAAGTAAAAGTGTGGTATTTTATTTTTATTTCTCTGCACCACTTGCTGAATAACTTGTACCCTGATAGTTTCTATTGCCTACGCTGCAAGATCCTTCTTGGCATGTCAGGGCAACCAGAGAACATCATATGATTTGATATCATGTTTTAAAAAATAGATATTGTTTCTCAGTCAAAAAAGGGAAAACGAGAGGCAGAAGGCTTACAACTCAACTGGCATCTTGAATTAATCCTGAGGGCAGATTGTCAGATACCATAGGCGGTGGGCTAACTGGAGCAGTTATACTGGTGGGCCTTGAGGGACTGTGTATCTGTGGGAAAGATCTAACTTACCTGCCTTGACATTGTGTATTTGTCATTGTCATGGGTACAACTTTGGAAGAATGCACTGTATAGAGATTCACTTACCAAAAAGTCAACAAAAAAAGTCAAATGGATGCAAAGGTTTAGCACGGCAGTCACAGGATCGGCTCCAGTGAGTTGTCTTTGCAATGTCTGCCTTCATCTAATCGCAAAGAAAGTTGTTTTTTTTACAAATCTGTAGTCATCATCAAAGAGGTCTGAGTTGTCCTTTTTCTCTTTGCTGTCCAAGCTCCTCATTAAAGGAATAAACACACTTTGGATGATCCCACAAGGGTTTTGAAAGCAGCCCACCTTTTTATGCCTTTAATGTAATCACAGACATCTTTGTGAAAATCAGCACCATGAGTGCCAGCCCAGACTTGACAATTGACAAAGATGACTAATGACCTCCTTATGGCAGCTGATTGTGCTTTAATTCCTATTCTCATCCTCCTTGATCTGAGTGCAGCCTTTGACACTATTTGTCACATTACTCTTCTCAATAGATTATCTTCGATTGGCATTACCTACACTCCACTAGACTGGTTCAGATCCTACCTCTCAGGCCACACTCAGTTTGTTCAGCTTAAAACTTTCACATCCCAACCCACCGCTGTTACTTCAGGTGGGCTCTGTCCTGGGGCCCCTCCTTTTTATTATTTACCTCTGTGGTATTGGGCTGTATAGCGCCCGACCCGGCACAGACTTACACAGAGGCACGTGTCAAAGGAACAGAAATCTTTTATTTCACGCCTTCCCCATGTCCCACAGGCCCAACACAGTCCCCAAAACACTTTTAGTCACAGACGGCACTATTCCTCCGGCACCACCAACACTCCTTCCAGGCAACCTCGTCCTCTTCCTCCCGATTCCGGCCCTGAGTGGTGGTTGCTGGCTCCTTTTATGGCCCTCCCGGGAGTGCTCCTGGTGCTTGCTCACCTGTTCCCAATCACACTCCCGGGTGGGGCCGATGATTAGACCAGCTGGGCTTAACGATCTCTGACACGCCCCCTGGTGGCCATCCCAGGTCCCCATAAGGTTGGGGAGAACTCCATCTCCCATGAAACCCTGCGGGAAACTGAGGCATCATCATCAACCAGGGAGGCTGCCACCAAGCATCCCGGGGAGGTACTGAGGAGTCCATGGCTGCTCCCCTGTGTCGAGTGTCATTGTGAATTGTCATTTGTGGTATATCATAAACGGCTTTAGGAATATATGTGCTCGGGTAATAAATAATGGGAGTTGGAAGTTTTATTTTTGGAGGGAGGGTGATTTTCTTTTTACTTTTGTCACCATTGTGAAGCACTAGGATGGAAATGAAGAACATAATCAATGGAATTTCTTCTTTGTGAATAAAGATGAGGTCACATTAGGATGTTAATAGTGACGCCATTCCTAGACCAAGAATCCAAGAATTGATGATTGTAACCTTGCTGTCTCACTGTAATTTAAAGTTTACATATTAAAAGAAATATTTTTCAATAAAACACAAAAAAGATTAAAAGTAAATGCTGGAAATGCAGATGTTATTGAGTGCCATTAAGGAGGGGCTGAGAAAATCTGAGCCGCAGACAGATGAAATTTCGAGGTCTAACAAATAAAACAAGTCGCATATCTGGCCTTGGTGTTTCACACAAGAGGTGGTTGTCAAACAGCCATCATGGAACTGATGCAGGATTGAGAAATGGAAGAAAGTGGAAGGAGGTACAAATATTCAAAGACTGTCAAGAAAACGTAACTGTAAGTTACATAAGACAGGAGTCCAAACAGTGCTGATGTATGGAGATGCAATCTGGGCCATCAAAGAGAAGTAGGAGCTGCTCATCATGACAGAAATAAAAATAAATAAGGATGTCAGCAAGCTGTCAAGGGTATCATGAAAAGTAGGGCGATGTGGTGTGGACACCCCAGTTAGAAATGCACGCTGTTGGTGGATGAAAAGACAGGTGAAGGATGGCAGATGCTTAGGTAGAGAGATTTGGTAACAAGAGATTTGAAAGTGTTGGTCTGAAGGCAGAGGATGCTGTGGTCAGGATCAATGGAGACCAGGATCTATATGGCCGACTTTTAACACCTGAGCAACGGTTTCAAGTAAAGCAAGAAAACAGTAGTGCATACTTCCATTATGTAGCTGTGATAAAATGAGGACAACACAGTTAAAAAGATGACCTGAGTGGAGATGCTGGGCAATTTTATCTGAAAGGAAATCTTTAAAGTTGGGGTCTGAAAAGTAGGATGAATTTTCGTGAATGGTCATCTATTATTGGTGTTGGGTTTATCACATCCTCACAAACAATGCAAGAAGGAAATGCTTACTGTGAATCTGAGGCTCCATCCATGTAACTGTTTCTATTAAGGCACTGATGACTTAGGAATTATGAAATCCCCCATAAGTGTGGCACAGATAGACAAGGTGCTGTTTACTGAAGTTCTGCTCTGAGTCCAAAGTGAGCACCGTGTGGTTGTAGCCCACCTCACTATTTAGTCAAACTGGTTTTCATTGTGCTTGAAGGGCCTGACAGTCCATTTTGTTCATTCAGACCCCATGTGTCTTCAATATGTGACAATAAAGACCCTCCTGAACACATCTACAGTGTGCTTTCTGTGTTAAAAAATTACAAGCTGGTAGCTTTATCACAGATTCCTGAAGTGGCCCATAATAATCACAGTACCTGAGAAGTCCCTGCTTGTAAGTTGAGGTGCAGCCGTGTGTTTCCTGTAAATCCCATTTGTCTGATCTTATTTGAGTGCAGTTCTGACAGATCACGTGGTTTCACCTGCACAGCTGTTACAGGCCCTGCGCCAATTCATCGCTCATTGTATTTCAGGGCAGGCAGTTTCTAGTTGTTATTGTTCTTGTTTGGTCACAAATACCCTGAGACTTCCATCAAACATGCTGTATGGTCTAAAGTCAATGTTAGTTTTGTTTCTTTTTTACTTCATGCCACTTGCAAACTTACCATTTTAGTTTAAAGAAATCTTGTGTGACAGATAGGGGGCGCTATTGCTCCCTTGAACCCTTGGACAATACGTCAGACACCAGATAAAAGTCCAAATATAATATTTATTTGGACAATAACCTGCACAAAGCACCCTCCTCTCCACAATACTTATAAATAAATTCACAATACACTAATCAATAACACTCCACCACTCCCAGACGCGTTGCCACCCTTCCACCCAGCTCAGCTCAACTCTGGGATCTCCCACAGTCCTTTATATGGTCCGTGACCCGGAAGTGCTCCTGAACCCCTGTCCATGTGACTTCTTAGCACTTCCGGGTCACATCCAAAAGTCTTCTTTTCATCCCGGATGTATGTCGGTCTTTTTGTTCATGTGATTATGACGCACTTCCAGGTTGTATGTGAAAGTCTCGCTGCGCCTCCCTGCTGCGCCTTCTAGGGGCCCCTGTGGTATCCAGCAGGGTTGTGGATGAAAACTCCAATGTCCTAAATTCCCTGCTGGCATTCGGGGCACCTCCATGCTGCAGGGAGGGCTCCATCTGGCAGCCTGGGGGTATTGTCCAGGATGAATGGCCGGTTTTATCCCACAGTACTCTTCCCCCAGCGAAAAAACGTGGTTTGGAGCATCCAGCCCCGCAAGGGTCGTCTTCCTCCAGGAAGGACTTTTGGTCGGACCTTGTCTGTGCCTTCTGAAGTATTTCCTGGAGAACCTAGGGGGAATTTCATTATTGTAATCCACTTTATCCCACTCTCTCCAGGGACAGTTGTACCAAATGTGGCCCGGCCGTCGGCATCCATAACACCGCCTCTGTCCTCCTGGAATTCTCCCTCTGCGACGCTGGAAACACTCACGGAACTCAGTCTCTGCCCCTTTTCTTGCTGAGGAAGGTTCCATAGCTGCCTGTGTTTTTTACACACTTTTCTTTTTTGCCAGGAGACCCCCACTTTACTTTTGGGATCTCCTGCTTACTCTGGGGCTTGTCCACAGTTTGGATCTCTCTATGAGAGAAAGGGAGCCCCTTTACTGTCTGCACCCCTTTTGACTTAAATATAATAGTGGACGGGGTCTTCAGGACCGAATCGCTCCGAGAGACAGCACCATCCAGCTGCCCCAGCTCGATCGGCCCTTCTCCCGACCACTCTGTCAATGTTCCGCACTCTTTTGTAGGGCTCGTAGTGATTTGGCACCCGCTACTTAACAAACGCGGGCCCGGATCACACTGTGTCCCTATATGCTGTACGGTACCGGCATTACTTACCTGTACCCCCAAATTATATAAGATGGGAGGCTCTCGTCCGACTCGCCGCAGGTATTCCTCTACCTTCTTTATCGGCGCTTCGGCCGTTGCTCCCAAGTTTCCGACTATCTTCTTAATAGCCATCAGCATCTGCAAAATACCTCATATGGCTCGATCAACTTTTCAAGTTCCCGCATGTCTAAACAGTTATTTGATTCGGTCGGAGGTAGGCTTATTTCCTCATTCTGCTTACCTACCGGCTGAGAACCAATGAACATGCCCGCTGTTGGCACGTGCTCTAACGGGTCTCACGGAGGCTTCTGGGAATTGGAGTTCTTTGTCTCAGAGGACCGGGTTGCCAGCTTTGGCGGGCTGCGATCTGCCTTTACTAATTTGTCGGCAGACCGACCAGCCATTTTCCGGCCCTCCTTACCTTCTTGTGAGGTGAGCGGTGCTTCGCTTGCCTCCCCCTTCCCCTTCGGAAAGCTCAAGTCCATCTTCTTGTGGGCAAAGCCGACTTCAGCGTTGTGCTGACCGCTTCCTTCCAAAAACTCTTTTGGGCAGGTCACGTGTTCTACGCCAGCAGCTGACTTGCGGAAGTCCTTTGTTTTCCCCACCAGCTCGACTGAGAGCGCACCGCCGTCTTCAGAAGATTTGTCTGCCTCCCGCAGAGCCACCGGATGACATTCTCCGAGGTACGTGCACGGTACTAAATGAGATATTTTAAATATATGTTCGTTAAATACGAATACAGATCCAAAAGTCTTCTTTTCATCCCGGAAGTACATAAGTCTTTTTGTTCATGTGATTATGACACAGTTCCGGGTTGTATGTGAAAGTCTCACTGCTTCTCCCTGCAGCGCCTTCTAGGGGCCCCTGTTGTATCCAGCAGGGTTGTGGATGAAAACTCCAATGTTCATAATTCCCTGCTGGCATTTGGGGCATCTCCATGCTGCAGGGAGGGCTCCATCTGGTGGCTTGGGGGTATTGTCCGGGATGAAAGGTCGGCCATATCCCACACTTGCCAGTTCATTAGTTTTAAAACCCACTTTAGCAGTTTGTTGTGACTGATGTGTAGGGAGCCCCCATTCTGAGAGCAAACACAAACAGATTTCATTTGCAGCCATTAAATAAGATGGTGTTGATGTAAGGACCACAAACGGTCAATCTCTGACCGTTCAACTTTGTTTTGAACTAATATTAAACCTGAACCAGTCTTAGTTAAAAATAACTTATATAGGACATGTAATTGTTCTTAAAATAAAAGATCATTTAAATAATAAAACAAGAGGCTGGTAATGAAAACCTTGGTGGCTCAGAGGCTAAGGGTCTGAACTGACATATGGAAGGTTGTTGGTCCAAATCTCGCTACTGCCTGAAGGAATCCAACTCTGTTGGGCCCTTGAGCAAGACCCTTAAACTGCAATGGCTGACCCTGCACTCTGATCTCAAAAGGTCATATGAAAAGACAATTTCCCTTGAGGATTAATACATGGTACCAAATAGGTCAGCACCTGTGTAGATAGAGACTCTGGTGTGGTGCTCTGCTGCTTCTTGCCCACTCAGATCTGCCAGTGAACAGCGTCTGGTGATGCCACATCTGCATGGCATCAAGTCTCAATCCTGACTCTTTTCCTACACTTTCCTACTTTCTACTGTATGTAGTTCCTAGTTGGTGGAACGAGGTGCAAATCTTCATCCATCCTGCTGAATCCCTCCATGTATTTAAGAAGCAATTGAAGTCCCATCTGTGCTGCGAATATCAGTTTAATGGACTGGGAAAAAAAACAACAATGCTGTGTCATCTTTTTATTTGACGATTAACTTGTAGTTTAAGTTTAACTACTTTATTGATTACTAGCAAAATACTGAAGGCGAAGTACTGCCTTAAAATTTTTATTAAGAAGAAAAGTTTTTAAACTGAGGGAAAATATACCAATAATTATCTGTTAAGGATCTGTTTGTATACCACGCTGTCAGTTTGGCCCTTCGGTTGTAATATGACCAAGCTGTGCACTGAGCTTACTCTTGAATATGCAACGTATAGTTGGCCATGTGAAAAGCAATCTTGCCACAAATCAATGCCAACCTTTTGTAGGGTCTGTCTCTGAGACTTATTAATTGTCATTGCGAAGCAGAGCCTTACTGGAAATTGGAGGCGTTTGAATTGAAATGGGAGATCAGAGGATATAACGGGGATGCAAGGAATAAAAACTCTCTCCTCTGAGCCACCGCCAGTAAAAATAGTTGCCTCAATTAGGTTCTTTTGCAAGCATGTGACCTGAAGTCTCGTGCCATTACAAAGTTTCGGTGGCTGTAAGTTTCTCAGTAACATTATTGGAGCCCCAACCTTCAAAATTAGATTATGCTCAGGAGTGCCTGGAGGATTCAGAGTGTGGAGAAACTCTACCGGATAGTGCACCACGTCTTCCACTTCTACAACTGAATCCACACACTGATATGTTTTCGGTTGTGAAGGTAGTTCTTGAAATAAAATGTGGTTTATAGTTGTAGTCATGTCATTTCTTGGTGTCAGGATAGCTCTCTCCCTCAACCATGACACGTCGTTTTCGTGGAGATTTCGTAGATTGGGGTAAACATTTTGAAGAAGGCTTTGTAAGAGGTATTGGCGGTTGTCCAAAGTTGTAAAATATTTGGCCATTTCGGTACACTTGAGAGCGACAACCGAACAATTCAGCGGCAGCCATCAACTCACATGTAGAACCATAGATGAAGGGCTTAAGCATTTCACTCTTCTAGTGCTCCTGTGTAGTATAATTATCTCCTGTACCGTCATCAGTCCACACCTTGAACCTGTCCCAGTCATTCAATACATAAGACACAATGTTCCTCTGGATATCAAGAATGAGCCTGATATGGCCGTGCAATATGTAACACAGAGAATGGAAAAGGCAGGCACCATCTCTGGGCATGGAAACCACTCGGTAAGTGACAGTTCTTTGATTGATGGTGATCACCTCGATAGATATGTTAATGGGGGTACAGTTGGAACGATAAAGGAAATGCGTACCTGAACAATGTAAACTAAGTCTAAAATACCTACGCAATAACTATAATCATAATAAACGAACAATAAAACAGCGGAGAAGCCGTGGATTAAATAAAAAGGCTGCAGTTATCAGCAGGGAGACATGAATATCATGGCGAAGCAAGGAAGGGAATGAAGAGACCGGAGTGATGGATGGCCTTAATAGGCAGGCAGCCAACTACGTGGGAGGCGTGGGGATGGGGGACCCAACGCCGCCTCACACAGCGACAGAGCTGCAGGCTATGGACGTATATATGTAGGTAAGTAGGATTCAGTTAGCGTTGGGAACCCGCGTACCAAATTTCTTGAAGATGGGCACATTAAGTAACAAAGACCATTGGACAGTTCAATATGGCGGCCGACAATGGTGTCATACCACCGAAATAAGTACGTACATCAGTTTTGGTTAGCGCAGGGAAGCTGCCTACCAAATTTCGTGAAGACGGGGCCATAAATAAGAAAGTCTAACATGGCGGATGTTGTCGACCGTTATGACCGTTACGCATAGAATTTCGAAAAGAAACCTGCTTAACTTTTGTAAGTAAGCTGTGTGGAGGATGGCCAGGATTCATGCCCGGCCAGGACGTCCCTTCTACTTGTATTCCGGGGGAGCAGCCATGGACTCCTCAATACCTCCCCCAGGACACTTGGTGGCAGCCTTCCTGGTTGATGATGCCTCAGTTTCCCACAGGGTTTCATGGGAGATGGAGTTCTTCCCAACCCTGTGGGGACCTGGGATGGCCGCCAGGGGGCGAGGCAGAGATAGTTAAGCCCAGCTGGTCCAATCATGGTCCCCATATGGGAATGTAATTGGGAACAGGTGAGCAAGCACCAAGAGCACTCCCGAAAGGGCCATAAAAGAAGCCAGCAACCACCACTCAGGGCCAGAATCATGAGGAAGAGGACGAGGTGCTTGAGAGGAGTGGTGGTGCCAACGGAAGGATTGCTGTCTTGAGAAAGAGGTACTTTGGGACTGTGTTATATCTGGGGGGTTCACGGGGAAGACGTGTCCCACAGGTGAAGAAAAAGATTTGTTTTGTGTTAAGTGCTTGTGGGACTGTGTTGGACCTGTGGGACAAGGGGAAGACGTGCCCCACGGCTGAAGAAAAAATAAAGAGTTGTGTTCAATTTATATGTGCCTCAGTGTGAGTCTGTGCCAGGTCTGATGCTTATATAGCCCCTTTATTCACAGCTGTAAGGAATGAGCCTGCCAAATTTCAGCCTTCTACCTACACGGGAAGTTGGAGAATTAGTGATGAGTGAGTCAGTGAGTCAGTGATGGCCTTGCCTTTTATTAATATAGGTAATCTATGATTGTAAATGTATGAGTTATTACATCTTTGCATTTGTGGCAATCATCTTTTGTTTCCTGTCCTATTACACTTGCTGTACAAACAGGCCCGAAGCTAATGCTACGTAATTATATTTACCTCTGTTGCAAATCGCTTTGGATTAAAGTATCTGCCAAGCAAATAAATGTCAAATTAAATGCCAAAATAAGTGAATAATAAAATATAAATAGATAAATAAGCTGTTGAACTAGCAAAGCTTTCCTGTAGTACTGGCATTGATGTTATGGGCACCTCCATATTTGAAGATGTGCAGCTGCAGATGCAACTTGTCTGGACTTTAAGAAAAATAACAGAAAAACAAGAAGAACAAGCGACTCTTTAGTTTTATTACTTCATCAGGCCCCCATAACATAACAAGCAAAAGTTTGACATCCACTGCACATAAAAACAGAAAAACTGTCCCAAAGTACGATGTGAAGGAGAGTGGATGTAAGTTTTACTAATTCAAATAACAAGCCAACCATTAAAAATGACAAAAAGGCTGATTGTGGAGGAGATTTACATAAACATATTAGTCAAATACTGAAGTTATGCATAGTGTGCTACACCCAACCATTTCCTCCCAAAGTACAAAAAAGAAAATATATTACAAAAGAAAAAAAGAATGACAAAAGAAGCCCTTATTATAACAGAGTTGAAATCAAAGATGACAGCTTGGTCAAAACTAAACTAATTTCCTAAAGAACTGCAGCATCCATGATGTCAACAACAAATAGTTGTAATAATTTGGTATTTCTTAAAATGTGTGTGGAAACGTACCCTTTCAATCTGTAAAATCTATTAATGTCACTCCATTACAGCCAGTAGAACATTGACAGATGAGACAATAGGACATCCTCAAACAGCACATATAATCAGTGGTCCAGCTATGCCAGGAAATGCCATCACCAGTGACATCCCTCATTTTTCTGGAGTGGTTGAGGTCATTTCCACAGTTTACTTCTTGCCCTAAGCTGTATCTAGCTGCTTCTAAACTCTACATAATGCAGCGTTTCTCAACCTAAGTATTTGCGACCTGAGTTTTCATAACAGTTTTAATGGCGCCCTCCCCCTAATGTTTTTTTGAAAGGAGCCCACTAATACCAATTTGTTCTTTTTTAATTAATGATATATCATAGATGCATTTTTTATTATACCTACATTTATCTAACTCTGTATTTAATTTTCTAGTATCAGAATGTACTTTAAGTTAATTTGTTTTGGTTTCAATAGATGTATTTTTCATATTTTCGATTCTTGTTTTCTTTTTTTCACATCTTCATGCCCCCCTTTTTGTTACTTTGCACCCCCCTAGGGGGGCCCTTCCCACAGTTTGATAACCACTGATATAATGGGTTTTGTCCACTCTTCCATCTCTGCTCCATTGTGCTCTTCTGTCAGCGTTCTATGGGCTGTAATGGAGTGTAGGGTTGTTGTTTTCATGTTTAAACTTTAACTCTTTCAGGGCTAATTTTTTTTCCCTTTTGTCCCAGGGTTTAATATTTTTCCAGAAAACTCCGTTTTCTAAAAAGCACACAAAGCAATGGTTTCACACACAAATCAACATAAAATACGTATTTAAAACAAATGTCACTTTATTTTATGTTCCATGAGCCTCTACAGTATGTAAACTCACATAGCTGTTTGTCTGATCACTTATAAGCTGAAAGACATTTTCTAATAAAAAACAGCTTGAAGTAGTCGAATGGCTGGTAATGCGTAGTGTCCACTAGCATACCGTGTCATTTGATGAAGTCAAGTAGCCAGCTTGCCTCGCATGGATATCGATGTCTGTGTAGCCCTCCCAGATGAATGTTGCCGTAGCTGCATGTTCAGCTGATGCAGGTACTGGACTTTCGTTTTCCATCTCCAGATTACTTGCTTCGAAATTGGAGTTTGAGAAGTGAGAGTTCGATTCAACAACGCAAAAAATTTTAAATCATTCTTGAGGCAGATTGAAGACTTAAATGCCAGCTTAAGTGAAAAATTAAGTAAAACTTACTAAGTAATTGCAACACAAACACTGACTTGATCAGTTTTAATGCAAAAAGATACCAATGAAAGAAGAGAAGAAGTGGGGTGGAGAAAAGAAGCTGCTCAGGAAGCAGCAAGCGAATGGTAAATGTACAGAGAAAGAGGATGAAAACTAGGAACGCTCAAGTCAAGTGTATTCACTGCACGTTATTGTATTTTGCTTTGTGCATTCTTTTTGCTCTCTCACCTGATGTCGCTGCCATTCTAGACATTGTTTATGCTACTCAAGCACACGCAGGGGTCTGACGTCAAGTCACCAAGTCTAACGGTCCTCCTTGCAAAGAGGGTCTACCTATAACATAACAGTGAATTTTATCAACATTTACAACATTTATCGCCCTCTGTCCCTGGATGTTAACTTTTGTTCACATCTGCCCTCATACCCCTTGTGCCTGACAAAAGTCGACATCCGCCCTAAAAGAGTTAAATACTTTGAAATGTTCAGATCAAATTACCTACCTCTTCCAGTCAACACTCTATTACTGTGAACATGAGGTGATATGCCACGAAGTTCAATCAATGAGTCAGCCTGGCCCAAATCGACAAGCCAAGTTTATCTCAGCCAATTTCGGTTCCAACAAAGAGGAATGAGGCAAGTTGTGCTTGGTAATTGAGGCAACAAAGTGTCATCTCATAAGCTGTTATCTAATGTTGCTGTATTGTTACTCACATTTCATTTCATTTTCCAGCACTTATCCAAAGCCGAGATGGTGGGGTAACAGTCTTAGCAGTTACGCACATACATCCCTTTCCTCAGTCACACGTGCCAATTCATACTGTGCTACCTCAAGGCATTCTTAGGCCATCTGGGAAATATTTTCCTCCCAGCAAGCCCTGGGTCGTCCCAAGAATCTCCTCCTAGCTGATCATGCCCATAAAACCTCCACAGGGAGGCATCCAGGAGGTATCCATGTCAGATTTCCAAAGAACCTCAATTGGATCCCCTCAATGCGAAGGGTCAAAGTCTCTACTTCAAAAACCTCTCCCAGATGTCTGCACTTCTCACCTTATCCTGAAGGGAGGGCCCAGCTACCCTGTGAAAAAGGCTCATTTCAGCTGCTTGTAATCTCATTCTTTCAGTTATTCTCCAAAGCTCGTGACCATAGGTGAGAGTAGTGATGTTGATTGACTGGTAAATCGAGAGCTTTGCCTTGTGACTTAGCATCTTCTTAACTACTACAGATCGGTATAACAACCGCATAACTGCATTTGCAACCACAATCTGTCTGTCGATCTCGCCATCCCTTTTTCACTCACTCATGGTACTTAAACTCCCCAATTTGAGGAAGTAACTCACCTCCCATTCAAAGAGGACAGTCCATCTTTTTCCTACTGAGGACCATGGCCTCAGATTTGGATTTGCTTATCCTCATCCCTGGCATTTCACACTCAGTCACAAACCTTCCAAATGCATGTTGGTAAAGCCAACAGGACCACGTTGTCTATAAAAACTATCAATGCAATTATAAGGTTATAGAACTGGACCCCCCACCCCCAGGCTACGTCTTCATATCCTGTCCATGAAAATCACAAACTGGATAGGAGTCGAAGTACAGCCTTGGTGGAGTCGCACACAGACTGGAAATGGTGTTGGTGTTTTTCAGAGTATGCAGACACAGCTCTCGCTGTGATTATACAGAAACCAGATAACTCTTATTAGGGGGCCACGGAATGCCATACTCCCCCAGCACTCTCACAGATGTCCTTGAGGAACGTGGTCATACACCTTATCTAAGTTCTTAAAACACAAATAGATGGAATGGCTGTACTCTCATGTCCCCTCCAGAATCCTTGGCAGGGTAAAGATCTGGTCCACCATTCCAATGCCTTGATGAATCCACATTGCTCCTCCTGAATCTGAGGTTCGACGATTGGGTAGTGTTTCCTTTCTAGTACTCTAGCATAAGCTTTTACAGGAAGGATGAGGAATGTTGTACCTCTATAATTGAAGCACACTCTTAAGATCACCTTTCTAAAAATAGAGACCATCTCCCTTATCTGCCATTCTGGAGGCACAGGTCTCGATGACCACACAATATTGAAAAGGCTTGTCGGCCATGACAGTCCACCAATGTCCAGGGTCCACAGCATTTATGGGCAGATCTCATCCACCCCTGGGGTCTTGCCACTGCAGAATTGCTTAACTGCCTTGGCTTATTCCCTTCAGACTCTGGCTCTGCTTCCATTGGGTCCAGGAGCTCCTCAAAGTGTTCCTTCCACTGCCAGACAACATCCTCAGTCCAGGTAAATTCTTCTCCGACCTTACTGAGAACAGCCTGGGTGAATGCCTGCCTTCCATTTTTTTGAGTTGCCTGATGGTTTGCCAGAACCTCTTTGACCCCAATTGATACAATACAATACAATACAGTTTATTTTTGTATAGCCCAAAATCACACAGGAAGTGTCACAATGGGCTTTAACAGGTCCTGCCTCTTGACAGCCCCCCACCCTTGACTCTCTAAGAAGACAAGGAAAAACTCCCAAAAAAACTTAGTAGGGAAAATGGAAGAAACCTTGGGAAAGGCAGTTCAAAGAGAGACCCCTTTCCAGGTAGGTTGGGTGTGCAGTGGGTGTCAAAAGAAGGGGGTCAATACAATACAATACACAGAACAGAACAATTCCTCAATAAAAAATTAAAATTTTTTTAGGAGTACGGAGCAGAATTTAACAGTAGATGATATCACATAATAAGATTTGGATAATTTTAGACTCCTGGAGACCTCATCCATCAAGCTGCCTCCCCCATTTGGCCATTCCACGGCTGAAACAGTGTTGGGCCAGCCAATCCGATGAAAGAACCCCTCTTTCTCACGATTCCTGCGATCCTCCATCAGGGATGACTTTACCTTAGGCAGGCAAAACAACTTGGCACGTGGGCCGTGGCACCAAGTGCCACATATGAGTACTGAGAAGAGAAACAGAATAAGTGAGGGTTAGTATCCAATTCTAACTATCAAGTTACTTATGTTTTAGTGCTAATGACTAACAACAGAGATAGTCACTTTCTATGGTCTCTTTAAACTCCTCCCACACCTGGGTTTTTGCTTCCCTGACCAAAAAGGCCACTGTCCTTTTGGCCTGTTTGTACTTCTCTGCTGCTTCAGGAGTCTGCTGTGCCAACCATACATGGAAGGTGTCCTTTTTCAGCCTGATAGCATCCTTAACCTCTGAAGAAGCATCCCTCTTGTTCTTCGGGACAAAATCCAACATGGCATCAGACAGGCAGATGAACAATAAGAAGCCCACCCTCGCTTGATTCCTTTCACCCAGAGCAACTCCAGAGTAAAGGAGAATGCAGCCTCTATCAAGGGGTTTGCTCCAGAACTAACCAAGTTGGTGATTCTACTGTATATCTAGTTGGTAGCTCTCCACCTCACCCTCCAGCTCCAGCTTCTATCCCGCAAGAGAGGTGACATTTCACGTCAATTTGTGTGTCTGGGTTCCAGTCCACCAAGACCCCTGCCTTTGACTACCGCCCAAGTCACATTGTAACAGGACCCTGTTCCTCCTGCAGGTGGTGAGCCCACAGGAGTTGTTAGTTAGTTAGTTAGTTAGTTAGTTAGTTAGTTAGTTAGTTAGTTAGTTAGTTAGTTAGTTAGTTAGTTAGTTAGTTAGTTACCTTTTAAATTAATCAAATTTGTTCATTACAAAATGATAAAACATTATAAGTTTTCTATTGAAAACAACAAGAGTTAATAGTATACAACATTTAAATTATCTGTTTGTCATCGCGGTACTTTTTTGTCAATTTAGCATATATAATGTTTCTGATTTCTGAGATCTACAGTTGTTTTACACTAGAATTCCTAAACTCATAATCCCAGGCCACCTTAAATCCTTTCGCACCTCTTCATCAGTGTCTTTTGTTTTGTACAATGCATCGATTTGCACAAGCAGCAAGCAGCCTGCTCTCCCATTGCCCCCCCCCCCCAAAAAAAAAAACAACAGAGCTCAGCTCTGGCAAAGAGTTCTCCCAGCTCAAGCCTTGATTATCTGGGAGTGCGATACCTGCAGCTGTGTAGGGTAAATAATAAATCATTATTTGGAACACATGTATTTCATATGTGTTCTGTGTCTACAAAGATGTAGGCTTTTCACAGGCTTCAGGAATTCTAGTGTTAAATTATACTGCTATGTTCCTTACAAAAGTTAAACATTTAAAGCTATGCTGTCCATTAAAATATCCAAGAATTAATATTTTTTATCACAGCGAAATTATGTCAGCATTCCCTATTGTTCTTTTTTGTCAACGAAAGGAAAAAGGCAAATACATAGTAATAAAAAAAAATGCATTATAAAGGTGTGTTGGTGTGCTAGTTATACAATCATCCATATTACTAACCGAGAATAAACTGGATATGGACGCAGGTACACGGCGATGGGACCATGAGACGTACTGCGCAGGTGCCTACAGCGCGCGTCTCATAAACTGCAAGCGAAGTCTTATCCACCGCGAACGAAGGAGTCACGGCCCAAAAACGAAAGTGCTCAACTAACGTGAATGAGAAATGAAGCAACAACGCACCCATAGCTAACAACTAACGACACAGCCACACAAAAAAGAGGATTCTGCGCTGCACCCCAGAGTCAAACGGAAGAGGCTACGGAGGCCCCACAGGTCCACAAAGATAGTACGAAAGGTGCGGGCGTCCAAAACCCGCTTCTGAATAGGACATGAAGCAACAACGCCCCACGAACTCTCCGTATTAAACGTACGGCATCCTCACACGTCCAAACCATATAGCATATGTGAATGACATTACAGTGATGCATTATTAACGGTACAACCACAGAAAATGCTCCATATTAACAGTAAGTGCAATTATCCATATCACTAACGGTAGACAACGGATAACTAATGGAGTCACGGTCACGGCTCCTAACCGATCCAGCTCAACTAACGGAGCTACAAAAGCAAGCCAGCATGGATAAAAACAATAGATGTGGGCGCCTACAACGTATGTCTGAAATCGTGGAAGCAAAACTGTCTCGGCTCCAAAACCAAACAGCTCCGCATGAACAAATACAATGTACATAGACGCCTACAACATGCGTCAGAAACCGCGGAAGCAAAGAAGGTACGGGTTCAAAGCGAAAGACCACGACTGACGGAGATACAAACACGAGCCCGCCTGGATATAATCAATGAACGCAGGGGCCTACAGCGCGCGTTTGAAATGCTGCAGGCAAAGCAGGCACATATCGCATACATTCATCAATGTATTTCAGGCATAAACCCGAGATAGTACAGAAACCACGAAGATCTGGAATCCACAGCGTATGTGAATCACATTACAGTAATACAACACTATAAGTACTCACAGAAAACACAAACAGAAGAGGCTTCTGCGTCTCGCCCCACAGTCAAACCAGAGAAGGTACGGAGTCCCCAAACGTCCACAAAACACAGCATAGTCAAAAACGAGATAGTACAGATGGCACATGTGCCTATGCACCGCAAGCGAAGGAGCCACGGCTCAGAAACGAAAGAGTTCAACTAACGGAAATAGGTGATTTTAACAGTGAGTGCAATTATCCATATTTCTAACAGTAAACAACGTATACCTAATCAACAAATCCCAAGGACAGACCATGGACACAGTCGGCCTTTACCTCTCTGAGCCTGTATTTAGACATGGACAACTTTATTTAGCCTTCTCAGGAGTTCGGCATGCATGTGACGTTAACGTCAAGATTATAATAACTCCATACCAAGGAAAACTCATTCAAGGACAACACGCCGTCTTTACTACAAATGTGGTGTGTGAAGATATCCTTTGTACGTCATCTACACCTTTACACTCCAATATATCTCATACATAGATCTGCGCAAACTCAAAGACATTCTATACTTACATAACATGACAATTAAACTGCTATTGTCATTTACATATATTACATGGACCTACACATGTCGTAACGGTGAACATGATACATATCAAATCTATTTCGGGTTACCCAAGACCAGGGGTTGGCGAGCAAAGCGAGCAGGGGGCGGAGCCCCCTAGTTAAGTTATAAAAAGTACCACAACACAAAAGTTGAAAGCACTTTGAAGTATTCCACAATTGATAAAGAAGTCCCTGGATGTAATTGAGCTGTTGAGAAATGGAGGACTTGCTTGTGAGGTTGAAATTTCCTGTCCACACCAATCATCAGGCTTTGACCACTCTATTGTCCTCCAAAGTGTCTGATCATGCAGGCATGTGGATGGCATGCTGGGCAGTGTGACTGTACTGTTTTAACTACACTGCAGCTTATCATCTGGAGTCACAGAATCACATTGTCAACTCCCTCTTTTGCTTCTCCTTCCCTGCTACTGCTGAGAGCCTTTCTGACAATAAACCCAACACTTTTTTGAAAATACGATCATGAGTTGCATCCTGCGATGGCATGGCAAAGAAGATCTTACAGGCTGTTTGATCCATTTGCAATTATACTGGTTCCATAATTATATATCTTTTTCCCTTCTCAGCCACTTTTTGTTTATGCTTAATTACAATTATATGAGTACCAGTAACCCCGCACTCCATGATAACGCGCAGTGAATACACTTGACTTGAGCATTCATAGTATTCATACTCTTTCTCTGAATGTTTAGCATTCATTTGCTCAGAGGTTGTTGTGCTTGCTGCTTCGTGAGCAGTTCTTGTTTTCTACACTCTAGCGGCCTGCTTCTTCTCTTCTTTCGCTGACATCTTTTCGTGTTAAAACTGATTAACTCAGTGTTTGTGTTGCAATTACTTAGTGCGTTTTCCTTAATTTTTCACTTAAGCTGGTACTTAAGTCTTGACTCTGCCACAAGAATGATTTAAGATATGAAGAGGTAGGGGAAGTGACAGCGAAGGTGGCAGGGAATAAGAATGGCGCCCATACGCAGGCGCCACATGGCTGCCCTGAAGGCCGCCGCTGACAGGTGATTCTAGAATAAAATAAAATAAAAATAAAAAGAGGAATAACCTTGAAGGTCAATCACCACTCCGAAAGCAGATAGTAGACTGCTGCCTTGCAGTAAGGAGACTTGGGTTTGCTTCCCAGGTCCTCCCTGCGTGGAGTTTGCATGTTTTCCCCGTGTCTGCGTGGGTTTCCTCCAGGTGCTCCGGTTTCCTCCCACAGTCCAAAGACATGCATGTTAGGTGTATTGACATTCCTAAATTGTCCCTGGTGTGTGTGTGTGTCCTGCCAGGGGATTTGTTCCTGCCTTGCACCCTGTGTTGGCTGGGATTGGCTCCAGAAGACCCCCATGACCCTGTGTTAGGATATAGCGGGTTGGATAATGACTGATGTAGTATATGTGTACCAAATTTCAGGTCAATGGGTCAAATGGTTTGTGAGCTACAGATGATTTAAAATCCTGAACAGGCGAACGGACAGCCACGGTATTATATAAGAAGATATGTATGTATGTGTAAATATTTTGTTTTTTTTTAAATAGATTGTTTAACATTATACCCTTGGTTTATTGTAGTAGGGCTTACTAAGCTTATCCATGGCTACTGTTTAACATTGTTCCCTGGGTTTACTCTCTCAAGACTGTTGAAGATTATATTTTATGCTTATCCTTATACACCACTGCTGCAGGGCTTGTTTTGTTTTGGACGTGCTCTGTCTCTAGATATGTCAGAGGACTGGGACTTTGTGAAGTGTGGTTGAACTTCATGTGAGGAAACAAGATGGGGGAAGGGGACTAGGGGGGAGAGAAAGCTATCTCTAATCTGTCCTTTTCATCCTTATAATTATAAGTGCCAATGCAACAGTAGGCTACATGGCAATAACTCCTGGGAAAATTGAAAATTAAGGTCAAAGCTGTCTTATTTTCAGTTAAGACTACAAAATGACAGCAAAAGTACAGAAGCAATGTCTCCATGACCAAACAGTTAACTTTGTGTGCTGGAATGTTAAAGGTCTGAATCATGAATTAAAGAGAAAGCAAGTATTCTCTCACCTAACAGGACTAAATGCTAAACTAACATTTTTCTGGAGACCCACTTATTAAGCAAGGATTAGTTTCAGCTGCACAGAGACTGGACTGGACAAATGTTCCATTCCTACTTTACAAAGAAAACTAGAGGTGTGGGAATTCTTATACATAGAACAGTCTCATTTGCAGTATCAGATGTAGTATCTGACCCTGAAGGGAGATGTGTGATTATCATGGGTAATTTATCTAACTGTAGAGTGATTTTGATAAAAAATCTATGCACCCAATGTGAATGATAGGGACTTCAAACATTCATAAAATTATAATGGCTGGTGACTTTAATTGTGTTTTTAAACCAGACCTAGATAGGTCTCCTGTCACAGCAGCAATAACATCTAACACTGCAAAGACAATTACACAGTTTGTAACTGATCACAACTTATCAGACCTCTGGAGTTTTCTAAACTCAAACTCAAGAGCATATTCCTTCTACTAACCTGTGCTGCTACTGAATAATTGATTATTTCTTTGTAGAAAACAATTTCTTGCCTACGATTAAATCTTATAAGCTATTGTTATCTCCGCCCCTTTGATTTTGGAGCTACAATCATTATGCTCCACATACTCATCTCGCAGCTGCCGTCCTAACCCACTTTTATTAGCAGATTTGGACTTTACAGAATTTATATCCAAACAAATACATTTTTTTAGAGATAAATATATCCTCAGAGGTTTCTGCAGGAATGCTCCGGGAAACCTTGAAGGCTTTCTTAAGAGAACAGATTATCTATTTCCCATAGAATTAAACAGAAAACCAAGAAGACATCAGAGCTAATCAGTGAAATTACCAGAGTCTCTTATATATATTTATCTTCTGGTTCGTCCTGCTTCCAGCTCAAAACTGGTCCCGCCCACACACAGCCGACATGGCATTTCTTGATTCCTATTTGTTCTCTTTCAAACCCTTCCCCACGCTGCCTGCGGCCTCCCATACACCTTGCTATTTTCGTTATACTGTGACGGTTGTTTCCTATGCCTTTGTTATAAGATGAACGACAGTATCTTCTCTTGTCGACTTGTTTTTGTACAATGTCATCTCTATTCCGCAATCCGGCAACTGCCTGTTCCTATCAGTGGGTTATTTCTTGACACAAACGGTTGACGAAGGCAATGCACTCTCACTATGACATAGGGCAGTTGATTTTGTTGCATCACATTGGGACAGATTTGGAGACGTTCTTCCTATTGTTCTTTCTAACGCAAATCGAGTTATCACAACAAGTCAGGAGTATTATCAATACATGGCAACATCTGGAGTTTATGGTGGTGAAGCTGAAATTCAAGCTCTTTCAGAGACTCGCCATGCTACCATTGTCATTTACTTCTAACACGACCCCAACATCCCACCTAGCATTTACAATTCTGGAAATACTTTCTTCATTTACCTTCTGTGCTCAGGACAACTGGACAATGGCCACTATGAAGCCCTCCTACCGATTCCGATCATGTCTCCACAGCAGTATATAATGTCTGATAACACCAACACATCAGTCCTCAGTCATTCTTCTCTTCCACAAAACACTACAGTTTTGTCTACTGGTACAACCTTCCTCTGTGACATTTGTAGTAAACCTTTCAAAACAAAACCCAGACTTGCCAAACACAAGAAAATTCAATGCAACGACAAATTGTTTCAGTGTCACACTTGCACAAAATGTTTCAAAAAGCAGAACTATCTTCACAAACACAAAAAAATTCACTCCGCTGAAAAATTACCTGACTCCCACTCCAGTAACACATTCTTGTAACAGTAACACAGCCAACAAGTACTTCAGGTGCTGCCACGACAGTAAAGTATCTTTACCACCTTTGCGGGAGCCACCTGTGTCTTTACAACAGCTTCTTACACAGCAAACATCAGAAGGTAAAAATTATCGTGAACACATTCGAGAATACAACTCTTCTCTAGCGTTTGTTGCCATGGGTACACAGATAACTCAACCTCCTGGCCACGGACCATACGGTTTTAAAATACACAAGCAAATTTATCACCAAATCTCTCCACTATACGCTAACACTTCTACCTCTCCAGGATATGGACAGTTGTATGTTTTTGACACTGCGCAAGCTACTGAAGTACGCTTACAAAATAAAGCAAACTTTGCATGCAGCGAAAATTTACTTCTCCAGCTAGATTCCATGCTTAGAAGAATCAACCCCTTCACTAAATCATACAAACACATGCATGAAATCGCTCAGTCCAATCCAACAGCATCTGTACGAATGGTTTTCAAGGAATACCCTGGGCAGGATTTACGGCGATACAATGCCCCGACATGTCACACCGATGTTGCAACGATTTTCATCGGAGAAGATGGCGAACCCCCTGCCGAAAGGGATATTTGCATCTAATCTGTAAGCAGATTTCCACGCTCAATATGAATTGCGATCCTGTGGTTTAACCCACTTTTATTCCCTTACGGAGACATTGGCTGGCACAAAGATTTACAACATGTTCTCGATAAAAGAACCACCAACCGAATCAGGCTTACTCAATGCCAATTTTACGCGTACATATTATCAATGAGGAATACATTTAGTATTTTGCACTCCAGCGGTAAACTATTCCAACAGTCCGTCGTAGATGCGTATGTTAAAACAAAGGGCGCGCGACTCAACTATCTCAGATTACATCAACAAGATCTGCGCGTGGAACAATACAAAGGACTATCTGACGCATTGCAAGCAAAGGCTGAAAATAACAACTTACGTGTTGGCAAAATTATCATATTACTGTCCACATTTGCAGGAAGTCCAAGATACATGCAACAAAACTAGCAGGATGCCATGCCCATAGTACGTAAATTCAGAAAGCCTGATTTATTTATCACTTTCACATGTAATCCTGCTTGGCCGGAAATTCTACATGGACTGTCGGATAGCCAAAGACCGGAGCACAGACCTGATATTGTAGTACAAGTCTTTTGGATTAAGCTGCAGGAATTACTTAGACACATTCTACAACAACATCTTTTTGGGGTTGCTATCTCTTATATTTACATAATCAAATTTCAGAAGCATGGCCTTCCTCGTGCCCACATGCTGTTTACTCTTCACAATAATTCTAAAATAAGATCCAAAGATGACATTGATTAATATGTCACCGCTGAACTCCCTAACAATGACACTGACCTTAAGTTATTTGAATTTGTTGCTAAATGCATGGTACATGGACCATGCGGTACAGCAGGTAGCCCAACCTGCATGAAGGATGGTACTTGCACCAAGCGATTCCCGAAAGATTACAAGGAACACACGCAAGAAAACATTAACGGGTACCCAATCTACCGCAGAAGAGAAGGACCAACTGCACAAATAGGCAAGTTTATACTTGATAATTTGGATAGTTCCGTACAACCCTTTGTTGAGTAAAAAATTCAATGCACATATTAATGTCGAAGTTTGCTCATCTATAAAGTCCATCAAATATCTGTACAAATATGTTCAAAAAGGTTCCGATGCAGCTTCCGTTACCTTACAGCAAGAACATGCTAACGATGACTTGGTTCATGATGAAATGACAACTTTCTTGGACGGAAGATATGTTAGTGCTTTAGAAGCTATGTGGCGTCTTAATGAGTACCGTATGTCAGACAAATCTCACACAATTATACGATTACCTGTCCATCTTCCTGAAGGTCTCGAACAAGAAACCTTAAATCGAGAAGCAACGTGAAAAACCATGCTAACAGCATGGTTTGACCTGAATAAGATGGTTACTCATGCAAAATCACTCCACTATATAGACATTCCACACTATTATACTTTCGATTCCAAGGCTAGCATGTGGAAGTGACGACTCCGAAAAAGTAACGTTATAGGTAGGATGCCAATTGTCTCTATTCAAGACTCTGAACACTACTGCTTATGAACCCTCTTAACATGGTTTCCAGGAGCTACTACTTTCCAGGAGCTTAGAACCATAAATGGAAACATACGCAGCTCATTTAAAGCAGCATGTCAAGAGTTAGGTCTCCTTAATGATGACAAGATTTGGCACAACACTCTTTATGAAGCTACACAAACTAAGATGCCCGTACATATGAGACAACTCTTTGCTATAATTTGTGCCTTTGGGGAACCCTTCAATGTCCTGGACCTATGGCAAACACATAAACTGGCAATGTGCGAAGACCTGTTTACTAAATATTCCACTGACAGTGCCCCGATGTACGCTCTCTCGGAAATTTAATGAAATACTCAAGTGCTATGGTATGACTCTTCAACAATTTCATCTCCCAGTCACCGAATTCATCCCACCTTATACTCCAACCTGTGCTGACATTCTCCACAAAGAAAAGTAGCTTTAGATTACACACAACAACTCAACGACGATCAGCGTCATACAAACAGTACTGCAGGCAATTTACAATCCACCTATTCATTCCAAGAAATGTTTCTTTCTCGACGGCCCCGCAGGAACAGGCAAGACCTTTGTATACAAAACCCTCATTCATTCTGTGAGAGGTAGAGGAGACGTGGCAATAGCGGTTGCTTCAACTGGAATTGCAGCAACTTTGCTACCTGGCGGACGTACTGCACATTCCGTGTTCAAAATACCTCTTCAAATCACACCAACATCAACCTGCAACGTGAAGCCAAATACCAACGATGCCAATAATATACTTGAATCAAAAATTATCATCTGGGACGAAGCACCAACAACACATTGTTATGCATTTCAAGCTGTTGACAGACTACTGCGAGATCTCACTCACGAAAATGCACCTTTCGGTAATAAAAAGATTCTTCTCGGTGGAGATTTCCGCCAAATACTGTCTGTTATCTTCCGCAGTTCTCGAGCCCTCACTGTTGCCTCTTGCATCAACAAACACAGGCTGTGGAACGAAATGAAGGTCCTAAAACTCACAAAAAATATGAGAGCTCTCGAAAGTGAAACTCAATTTGTTCAATGGCTTCTTCAAGTTGGGGAAGGTAAAACTGGAGACACGGCAGAACTACCTTCTCAATTTTTACCACAACAACAAGACCAAGTTGCTGAACTTTACGGTGATATTAATTTCTCGACTGTGACTCCCCAAGAACTTGCTGCAAGAGCAATACTGAGTGTCGCAAACGAAGATTCTCTACATATTAACAACAAAGTTCTTGATCTTATACAGGGTGAAAAAGTGACCTTCAAGAGTGTAGATACAGTGGTCAGTGACGATCCTAATGATCAACTAACGTACCCACAGGAGTTTTTACACACCCTCACACCAACTGGCATGCCTCCTAATATACTTCCTCTAAAGGTAAGAGCCGTAGTTATGGTCCTCCGAAATATTATGCCATCAAAAGGTCTTTGCAACAGAACAAGACTCATCATTACCCGAATGGATACAAATATTATTGAGTGCAAACTGATCGCTATCCAAAATTCTGAAACAATCTTTATTCCCAGAATCTTTCATCTTCCTTCCGACACCAATCTCCCTTTAAAATTTAAACGCACACAATTCCCACTCTGCCTCACCTTCTCCATGGCTATCAACAAGTCCCAAGGACAAACGTTTGCAAAGATTTGCGTTAATCTACAACAACCAGTCCATTCCTATTCTTACACCACTGTATGCTACAGCGGGCGTCGGGTAGTAGATCAAGAACATGCCAGGTGTCCAAGTGAGGCACTTCATAGGAAAAGGCAGGCTCTGCATTCAGAACTCAACCTCTTAACAAATAAAGAAACTGAAAAACTCATTTTTAAATCAAGACATCATTTTTATGAACGCGGAGACAAAGCTAATAAGATTTTAGCTCAACAAATGCACAAGCAGGAAGCTCACAATTCAATCCCAGCAATCACCAACAATGATTGAGACAAAAATCATTGACCATAAGAATATAATGCACACATTTAGAGACTACCATATGTCCTTATATTCTACTGAGTTTAAAGAAGACAAGACACAACCTAATGCATTTCTGCATTACAGAATCCACAACTAGTTACTCTCAGCGCAGAGGAATTGGATACACCTGTGGCACTATCAGAATTACTAGATGCTATAAAGTCACTTAAGAGCAGCAGCAGGCCCTGATGGCTACACTGCTGAATTTTATAAGAAATTCTCCACTCAACTAGCTCCCCTTTTATTAGCAACACAAGCTACAGACAATCAAATTCTACCTCAAACTTTGCACCAAGTATTAATTATTATCTTTTCTAAACAAAATAACGACTTATTACAACGTGCATCATACAGACCAATTTCACTTCTAAATAATGATGTTAAAATACTCTCCAAAGTCCTAGCTGGAAGGATGGAGAAAGTGTTCCCTTCGGTAATATCACAAGACCAAACAGGATTTATTAAAGTCAGACACTTAGCTTCCAATCTTCGACACCTATATAATGTAATATATTCACCTGCAAAGTCTAACACCCCAGAGATATTATTCTCGTTGGATGCAGAAAAAGCATTTTATATGGTTGAAAGGAACTACCTATTCACTACATTGGAGAAATTTGGATTTGGCCCCAACATTTGTTCATCGATCAAATTACTGTATACCAATCCAGAAGCTTCAGTTTGTATTAACAACATTAATTCAGACTACTTTAAACTAAAACGTGGTACCAGACAAGGATGCCCCTTGTCACCACTGCTTTTTGCAATTGCCATTGAGCCACTGGCAGTTCACTGTCGAAATGCTTATGAGATAAAGGGGATTATCAGAAAAGGAATTGAAAAGAAATTTTTTCTATGTGCAGATGATATGGTTTTGAACAAACGAAAATTTACATTTTTATTTATATAGATGTGTATATATATATATATATATATATATATATAAAAATCTATACTAATAGAAGGCAAAGCCCTCACTGACTGACTGACTGACTGACTGACTGACTGACTGACTGACTCATCACTAATTGTCCAACTTCCCGTGTAGGCGGAAGGCTAAAATTTGGCAGGCTCATTCCTTACAGCTTACTTACAAAAGTTAGGCAGGTTTCATTTCGAAATACTATGCGTAATGGTCATAACTAGAACCTCTTTTTTGTTCATATACTGTAATGGAAGAGGCGGAGTCACGTATCGCGTCATCATGCCTCCTACGTAATAACGTGAACTGAAAACAAGGAAGAGATTTGCAGCACGACTCAAACGCGGGAACGAAGGTAAATGACGTTAATTGTTGAGTGTCTTTTAATACTGTGTAAGCATACATATTAACACGTGCAATTAAACGTGTGCATTTACGGGGTGATTTCTGAGGCTTAAAGCTCGCCTTTTATTAAAAAGGTAAATGCAAACTGTTTTCACTCTGAAGGGCACAAACCACATTGGATTTCAGCCATTAAACGCGCAAAAATGTCGGTACACCAGATAAATAAGCGCAACATATTATCAGTTATATTGTATGCTTACAATACATATAGAAATGTGTTATTCGTTAACTAATAGTATGGGATGGTGTTTTTCGACTCGCGCCTTGATTTAAACGATTGCATGTCTTGGTGGGTTTGCGTAGCTTATTGTCAATATCTTTACACCTGTTTTTAAGACTTATTGACTGAAACGGGCTTTCACGAAAAAACTTAGGGCTTTGCTACAGGATACACCCTCCACAAGTTAAGGAAGTAAAAATAAAGGTATATATTTCTGTTTTATTTAAACCTTTTAAGTTCGTATGCATAGCCCCATTTTGCTGTTTTAGTTTTTTTTTCTTTCTTCAGTAATATTTAATCTCCTTAAAGAAAAACATCCATCCATCCATCCATTTTCCAACCCGCTGAATCCGAACACAGGGTCACGGGGGTCTGCTGGAGCCAATCCCAGCCAACACAGGGCACAAGGCAGGAACCAATCTCGGGCAGGGTGCCAACCCACCGCAGGACACACACAAACACACCCACACACCAAGCACACACTAGGGCCAATTTAGAATCGCCAATCCACCTAACCTGCATGTCTTTGGACTGTGGGAGGAAACCGGAGTGCCCGGAGGAAACCCACGCAGACACGGGGAGAACATGCAAACTCCACGCAGGGAGGACCCGGGAATTGAACCCAGGTCCCCAGGTCTCCCAACTGCGAGGCAGCAGCGCTACCCACTGCGCCACCGTGCCTCCTAAAGAAAAACAACATATGCATTTTACTTTTTTTGTATCTCTTTAGTAATATTTTAGTGTAAAAGAGATAACCAGTATTTAAACCTTTTATGTTACTTTATAAAGTTATTTTACACAATGTTGAAAAATTAATAAGAAAGCTACATATTTTGGCAGCTGCTGCTTTAATTTTCAATGAAATGAAAAAAGCTCTCCAAGAGAAAACCTCAATGAAGAAGAAACAGTTTGCACTATCTAAAAAGGAGAAACCCTCATTTATAAAGGTTTGCTGCAGATGACTTAACTGAAAATAAATTAATAGTTCCTATGTGTATAATACATATTTATCTATTTGACTTATGCCTTTATTCCAGCAACTTGCAACATCTGAGGTACAATTTGTTACATTACTTTTGTTTTTTGCAGCACAGGCAGGTGAAGTGACTTCCTCAGGGTCACACAGTGGTGTCAGTACCAGGATTTGAACTGACAAGCTCCGGGTTTGCTGAAATATTATTGAAGAAAGAAAAAAAATGAAAACAGGCAAATAGGGCTATGCATACAAATGTCCATCCATCCATTATCCAACCCGCTATATCCTAAATACAGGAGCCAATCCCTGCCAACACAGGGCACAAGGCAGGAAACAAACCCCGGGCAAGGTGCCAGCCCACCGCAGGGCGCACACACCCACACACACCCACACACCAGGGACAATTTAGGATCACCAATGCACCTAACCTGCATGTCTTTGGACTGTGGGAGGAAACCGGAGTTCCCGGAGGAAACCCAGACAGACACGGGGAGAACATTCAAACTCCACGCAGGGAAGCGAACCCGGGTCTCCTAACTGGCACCTTTCACTGCGCCACCATACCACCCGCATACAAACTTAAAAGGTTTAAATAAAACAGAAATATATACCTTTATTTTAACTTCCTTAACTTGTGGAGGGTGTATCCTGTAGAAAAGTTTTTTCATGAAAGCCCCTTTCAGTCAATAAGCCTTAAAAACAGGTGTAAAGCTAAACTTGCAGCACCACTATTCAATTACACTTGCCTAACGCCTCTCCTAAGGGTACATACTGTGGGATCTGGGCATCCGTCAAAGCACCAATCACAGGCCCGATTAGAAAGCGGGAAGCTGTGATTTGTCATCTCCCTCCCATGTAACAATCACAGCCCGTGTTACAACGCACTATGTATGTATGTGTATATATGTGTATGTGTGTGTTTATGTATGTGTGTATATGTATGTGTATATATATGTTGATATGTGTGTATATATATATATATATATATATATATCTATATATATAATTCACTTAGCCGGGAGACAAGTAGCCACCCATGGAAAGCACGCCGAAAGGGGCGTGGATTCACTAAACCGCCGACAAGTAAGACGCCAGTGGCGCACGCAGGAAGGAGCCACGCCCACCAACTCTTCGACCATTGGATACGACGAAAAAATCACAGAGCCGCGCCCACCAACTCGGACGCGACGCCTTGGAAAACATGCCGTCATTTCTGTTTGTCTGTGCCACAGTCCACTTGCAGCTCTGAGCCATGTTGACTTTTCATTAGTCAACCTCAGTGGAACCTTGGTTCACACAGAGGCACACACAGGCAGCGCGAGAGAGAGAGAGCCGCGCACACACAGGCAGCGCCAGAGAGACAGAGGCACACACAGAGGCAGCGCCAGAGAGACAGAGCCGCACACACACACACAGAGGCAGCGCCACAGAGAGACAGAGGCACACACAGGCAGCGCAAGAGAGAGCCGCGCAATCCTTTAAAACTGAAGTTAAAACACAATGAAGGAAGCAGTCTTTGAAAACCAATAAGCCCTGTGCCTCTTTTTCATTAGCGTCTCACCTGCTTCAGGCCCTGCAACAGTCGAGACGCTCTCTCTGCAGCTGACGTTCTCTGTGCCTGACTCCACTACTGTCAGTCGCCTGATTAAAAATGGCCTTTTGAAGGGGAGCTATGGACTCGCTATACCACAGGAACACATTGCCTTCGAGCCTGCTCTCGCTCACTCTAACGTACCGGCTTTCTCTCTCTCTCCTCACTCGCTCACACACTGCACAGGGGAGAAATGCCCGAAGCACGAGTCTACCCGGAAACCATTTCACCCACACTTCCACGCCCCTTGCTACACTGTGAGTGCGATGATTATTTATTTAAAAATGGGCTTTTGAAGGGGAGCTGTGGACCCGCTATACCACAGGATCACCTGTGACATTGCCTTCACATTGTTTTCCTTTTATTTATGATCCTGTTGAGCAGATCAGACACCCAGGCAAACAACACTGAATAATCAATAGCTGCAACCACTTTGCCCGCCCCAACTCCTCACCAGCAGACTAGCTGGATGTAAAAATGTCATTGACGAAACTGTTGCTCTCAAACTTCACAACATGGCTGTTGGCTTTGTTTGCCAACATTGGGATAATGTCGGCGACGTGATCACAAACTACAACAACTTACCACACAAGGACGTCCTGTCTCTCGAGGCATTCACACTGCCGGAAGACAACCATGGGATACGCAGAAAACAGCCATTTCAGTCAATGCAGATCAGACACCCAGGCAAACAACACTGAATAATCAATAGCAGCAACTACTTTGCCCGCCCCCACTCCTCACCTGAGTCGGTTTCGTCTCTGTTCAGCAGTGTTTGCCAAACTCGGTCCTGGTGAACCCCTGTGGCTGCAGGGTTTTGTTCTAACCAGATTCCTAATCATTAATGCCGGTGAAACTCATCCGGGATAAGTCGGTTTTTCAAACGCAGCCGTGTAGCAGATTAGTCTAGCAGGATGTAATAATCCGAGATGAATGCGCGCCCTCGCACTGAGTGAAAAGCCAATATACAGTATATTGAGTCTACAAAACATGATCAGCAAGTCTTTGATAGGCTGCAACAAAACGATGAAAGAATGGGCGCATTTTTTTCACACAAGCTGAGTGGGTGGGTGTTAGTTAGTTAATTAGCAACTCGAAGGATTTCAAGATATACGTAATATACACAAGAGGTAACACTGCAAAAGCATCCCAAACCAGAAAAGACGGCTGGCAAAAAGTGGCTGACAAATTAAAGCGTGTGCATTGTACTTACTGAAAGCAGCGTTACGGATTTTGCAAATGTTATGTAATGGGCGTCCTTCCCCTCTCCTCCGGATTTTTCAAATGTAAATTTTTTCCCTGTGCTTAAAAATCATTAAAAAAGCGGCCTGATTATGCGGCGTATGGTACGCCGCGGGTTGGCTAGTATATATATATATATATGTGGATATGTATATGTATATATATATATGTATATATGTATATATGTAGATATGTGTATATGTAGATATGTATATATATGTATATATGTATATGTATATATATGTTTACATAACCTCTTTAACACACTACTTCTCCGCTGCGAAGCATGGGTATTTTGCTAGTATATATATATATACCAGACTGAGCCACAGCAACGCGGGGCCGGGTACAGCTATATATATATACACACACACACACACACATACAGCATACATACACATCTATACTAATAAAAGGCAAAGCCCTCACTGACTCACTCATCACTAACTCTCCAACTTCCTGTGTAGGTAGAAGGCTGAAATTTGGCAGTCTCATTCCTTACAGCTTACTTACAAAAGTTAAGCAGGTTTCATTTCGAAATTGTACATGTAACGGTCATAACGGTCGACAACGTCCGCCATGTTAAACTTTCTAATTTAGGGCCCCATCTTCACGAAATTTGGTACGCGGCTTCCCAACGCTAACTGAATCCTACTTACGTACATATATACGTCCATAGCCTGCAGCTCGGTCCACACTCTGAATCCTCCAGGCACTCCTGAGCATAATCTAATTTTGAAGGTTGGGGCACCAATAATGTTACTGAGAAACTTACAGCCACCGAAACTTAGTAATAGCACGAGACTTCAGGTCACATACCTGCAAAAGAACCTAATTGAGGCAACTATTTTTACTGGCGGTGGCTCAGTGGAGAGAGTTTTTATTCCTCGCATCCACGTTACACCCTCTAATCTCCCATTTCAATTCAAACACCTCCAATTTCCAGTAAGGCTCTGCTTCACAATGACAATTAATAAGTCTCAGGGGCAGACCCTACAAAAGGTTGGCACTGATTTGTGGCAAGATTGCTTTTCACATGGCCAACTATACGTTGCATGCTCAAGAGTAAGCTCAAGAGTAAGCTCAGCGCACAGCTTGGCCAAAGTACAACCGGAGGGGCGAACTGACAACGTGGTATACAAAGAGATCCTTAACAAATAATTATTGGAACATTTTCCCTCAGTTTATTATTTAAAATTTTAAAGCAGTACTTCGCCGCTGCGAAGCGCGGGTATTTTTCTAGTCCGCAATATACTAACTACTAATTGTGCTTCACTCACTCAGAATATGGAAGCAATGCAGGAAGTTTTTATCTCTGTACCTCTGCACAAGAACCACCTTTTTCCAACCTCTCAAATGTATGCAGTTTTTAATATCTGGAAAACATTTGGGATTAATTCACTTAGAGATCTGTACATAGACAATGTCTTTGCATCCTATAAACGATTGCACTCTAAATTTAACTTTCCAGCAACACATTTCTTTTACTACCTTCATATTAGAAACTTTGTTTAAAAGGAACCTCCCCAATTTTCCTCACCTCCCACCAACCTCTATTCCAGAAAAAAATATTGATCAGTCTTGAAGACAGTATTTCTGTAATATATAAAAACATTTTACAGTCCCTCCCTTTCAAAGATCCAGGATGACAGTGGGAAAAGGATCCCTCCGTCAATATATCAGAAATGGAGTGGAAGGTAGCAATGCAGAGAATTCACTCAAGCTCCATATGCGCAAAGCATACAATTATTAAACTTAAAATTAAAAATCGAGCACATCTGTCTTGTTTAAAATTGTCCAAAATGTTTCCAGGGCAAGATCCAACCTGTGAACGTTGCAATCAAGTTCCAGCCTCACTGGGTCACATGTTTTGGGCCTACACATCATTTTGCACCAAAATCTTGAAATGCGTCTCTGACAGCTTTGGTGTCACAATCCCTCCTAGTCCACTAACAGCTGTGTTTGGTGGGCTCACAGAGGGGCTTAAAGTGGAGAAGGACACATAAACTGTAATTGCCTTTACTACACTATTGGCACTCAGACTTATCTTTCTCAACTGGAAGAATCCTAACCCTCCTATTCTAAGTCAGTGGGTAACTGATGTTTTATATTATTTGAAGCTGGAAAAAATGTAAATTCTCACTTAGAGGATCTGTGCAGAACTTTTTCAAAACCTGGCAGGATCTAATCAATAACTTTTAGAATAAACTTTTAAATTGAGGAAGCAGATTCTTCCCCCTCTTTTTTTTTCTTTTTTTTCTTTTTATTTTCTCTATTTATTTTTACTCATTTATAAATGTATCTATTTACTTATTTTTACTTTCTTAAAGTATTATTATGCTGGCTTAGCTCTCTTTCTCATAGGTGGAGTTCAATTTCTTTTCAACCAAGTCTTGTAAAACTTGACTTATTTGTATGGAATGCTATTTGTTATTAAAATCAATAAGATCCTCCCCAAAAAAATGCTGACTTTGTGGTGATTTAGTCTCTTGCTCTAACTTCCCTGTCACTGGGTGAGTTTGCTTCTGCCTCTCCATTTTACAGTGAATTATCTGCCCTGTGAACTCAGATTATCAGTGGTTAGCCATTTTCTCTTAATGCTGTTGATACAGTTACGCGTCTATATTTCTGATTATGAGATTAATTCAGTGTACAAAATGGTTATGTGTTCTGTGGTGCTCGCCTCATTGCTCCTTTCTCTCAGAGTCACATGTTGGTTGCATTCACTTGTCTATGTCACCAAAGATATGTGTAAAGTAGACAGTGCGTGTGTGTCATCTTTACTGGTGTCCAGGTATAGATGACATGGTTGAAGTTCATGTTAAAAACTGTCAACTGTGTCAATCTTCTCATCAGACAGCCAATTCCCTTTTCTACTGTGCCATTTCCACCTGAACCCTGAGTGAAACTGGTAAGAGATGTGACGGTCCATTTGAAACAGCTGTCTGGAATTATAGTTATACACTAATGCTGACTGATTATCATTGCAAGTGGCCAGAAGTTACCTTCACTGTTTCTATTTCCACTCAAAATGTCATACTGTACATTTCCTTATCTCAGTCTTACCAGATTCAGAAATCTGCACACTCTTGTGTCAGACAACACCTGTCAATTCACATCTGCAGACTCTGCAGCCTTTCTGAAAGCAAATGATATAATATTCATCACATACACATCTCTGTGTGCAAACAGGGCATTGATAGTTTTCAATATGATTTCAAAGGCTTCATTCAGTCTGTTATCTTACAAGCAAATCCCTGGAGACCTGCACTCTCTCAGAATGTCTTCCAATATACCATTCCACACCACATGCTCTTACACCACATGTTTTCCCCTTCATCATAGAAAAATACAGATACATCTCAATGTCTTTCCTCATCCTCTTCACTGCAAGGCTGATGATCTTCCTTCAAGGGAAAACAAGAACTTACACTGGTGCTGGATGTGGAGTGCATAGCCCTCATTTCCAAAAAGAGGACAGGTCCATCACAACCTGGAGAAGTTCAAAAACATATTGGTCCTTGTAATTATCTGCGAACAGTTGAGACGAAACATCATTCCCCCACTTATCCAAGTCAGATGCACCTGTGGCAAAGAATGATAAAATGGACTTACCACTCAAACCTTCATTGTCACCTATGCCTGAGGTTCCTTACAAGATACAAGAGTACAAGTTTGGATGTGGCAAGAATTTTCAAGAATAAATGAGGTGAAAAGATTCACCAAGATACAGTTAGTCCAAGTGCAATGAGCAAATTTAACCATGCAAAGCACTTGCTATCACTCAGAAAGCCAACTCTTAGTAAGGCTTGTAAGTCAATGGAGGATCAGGGCCAGGAGTCAAACCACAGAGCCCCGGACCTCTTTGCTGAATCTGCTCAGAGCACAAGAAGAGATGCTGAATCTGAACTCATAGAAGATATTGAGAGGAAGCCATGGCTGAATTTTCCACCAGCAGCAGATCGTAAATGGGCACAATTGGATGAAGACATACATATCAAACTGGATAGCACCCTGAAAGGAGATGCTACCAAGAAAATTAATGCCATGGTACAGGTTGTGCGTCAGGCATGTGGTGATGCCATTGGCTTGAAGGAAGGTAAGACAATCGGGTACCAGCAGGTCCCAGGAGGAGACAGTGAAAGGCTGCATAAGCTAAGGACACTCAAGAAAAAGTGTCAAAAAGCAGATGATGCAGAAATGGAAGCCCTGAGCAAGCTAAGCTCTAAGGTAGGGCAGAGGAGGAGGACGTTTGGAACATTCAATGATACAGAAATGATCTGGAAAAAGAAAATAGAGGAGTAGCAACAGAGGAAAGCATTTTACAAGAACCCCTTTCAGTTCATAAACAAACTCCTGGAAAAGCTAAGAAGTGGGAAACTGGTGAGCTGTAAGGAAGAAGTAGAAGAGAAGGTAGCAGCAGCAAATGGGGAACTCAGCATGGAATGCCCTCTTTCATTACCAATTTTAAGCCACACACCCCTTACAGCACAGCAGATTTCACCAATGAAGAACTAAACGCAGTAGTAGAAAAAAACTCAAGCAGGATCTGCAAAAGGACTATCAGGCATCAAAAACTGTTCACAGGCTATGAGTAGGATATCTAAGGTGTTGTAGTCACTCTGCCAGTGTTTAAGGCTGATGTTCCTACTTTTTCTTCCAGTGGGATACTTTGTTCCTAAAGAACTGAATTTGGCAGGACTGACCACTTCAGAGAAATCTCACTGCTAGATGTCAAAGGGAAAATATTCTGGTTCATTATTGCCAAAAGATGAACAACAGCTGGGTCTTCACAGCACATTGTATTGAACATCTATGAATGTCTCAAGGAAGTAAAAAATGAAACCATATTTATGTTTATGAAGTGAAGTTATTAATAAGATAACGAAATATCAATTAATGAAAAAGTAATCTATCTGATTTTATAATGCAGATTCTAACAGAGGTTGTTACTTCACCATTTATTGTGATTGACAATGAAAGTGAAGCTTCTCTGTGTAGTTGCAGCAGCTCTGTTTCCACAAAAGGTGTTAAGACTGTCAAACAATGTGAGGACAACCTCCTGTGACATCACCCCTTCAGGCTCACACATCCACTGGAGAACCTTAAGGGGCTCCAGACTGATCAGAGAGCACACGGTCATTGAGTTGACATGTCACAAAAATGTTTTTTTGTTTTCTTACTCGAGGTTCACAGCTGGAGTTCAGCTCCTGAGTCTCTTGTTAAGTTTCTAAACGCTCAGATGTTTGTGGACCTTCACATGGAGATCATGTCCTTTAAGTGTTCAAATGAGTGACACGCCTAAGTCTGCCATCTCCCTACTCAACTGTTGTCCATCCATCCATCCATTTTCCAACCCGCTGAATCCGAACACAGGGTCACGGGGGTCTGCCGGAGCCAATCCCAGCCAACACAGGGCACAAGGCAGGAAACAATCCTGGGCAGGGTGCCAACCCACCGCAGGACACACACAAGCACACCCACACACCAAGCACACACTAGGGTCAATTTAGAATCGCCAATCCACCTAACCAGCATGTCTTTGGACTGTGGGAGGAAACCGGAGCGCCCGGAGGAAACCCACGCAGACACGGGGAGAACATGCAAACTCCACGCAGGGAGGACCCGGGAAGCGAACCCAGGTCCCCAGATCACCCAACTGCGAGGCAACAGCGCTACCCACTGCGCCACCGTGCCGCCCTCAACTGTTGTCATTATTTTAATTTTAATGTCTTCTCTATTTTGTTTCCACAGTCCTAGCCTGCTGAGAGCTCATTTGAACTTTGGTGAAAGGAGCCTTTAGAAGAAACAAACAGTCATTTAAACCACAAAATCTAAAGATGAGTGAAGACGGCTTGTTTAAGAAGATTGTGTCAATGATCTCCAGGAAAGGAAGATCTAAGAAAGAAATTGCTGCTCTGTCTGGTGAGAAAAACATGGAGACTTTCTCCTTGGACTGCTGACTTCTATCACTTACTGTGTTGGATTCTTGATGTTTGTGCTTTAATTTTTGTGAGTTCACATCTGATTGTCACTGAGCAGTGCTTTTACAACTCCATAGTTGAATGTTGTTTAAATGTTCCATATGTGCCGTTAACAGTGAGTTCATGTCATATTAGTGTGCTCTTTTATCATCACTCGTATACTTTTCTGATCTTGGTGATTCTGCAGTGCTCCTTAAAAGACACACATGAGACACCACAGCTTTCAGAAAAGAGCGATCTTTAAAAACACAGCCCTTCACAAAAGCAGACGTCAGTGTAAGTGCAGTGTGATGCCATCAAAGAGGGTCCGCAGTCGGGGGGGGCTTTGTGCTGCCTCTTTCTACAGGTAATCCACATAAGAAGAGCACAGCATATCAGGCAGGATTACTTAGAGCAATTGAGTCTAATACCGTTTTACAAGAAGAATTAAATTCTAAGACAGAATCATCGATACAATCATATAGGACATGCACATCAAGACTAGAAAATATGGTTTTAAAATTTGATGTAATAGAAGAATTTAAAAAGCGAGAGCAGCGTGAGGGACAGCTAGTAGTCGGGACATCAACAGTAATATTCAAATCCATCATTACAGAAAAGAAATGATCAGCACTCTCATTCCGTTTTCTTTTCACCCGTTCTGTTTCTTGTTGCTTTACCTGTCTGTCTGTCTTTTCTATAAAATAAGGGGCGACTTTTCTAAGTTTACAACTGAACTCACTACAAGAAATGCTGTACTGTAATGACTTTAAAGTATTGTTTACTGATCTTTAGGTTATCACAGGTCATTTTGAAGACGTTTATTCAGAACATCATATAAAAAAAAATATAAAGTGAATTGGAGTGTTTATCATGGAACTGCTAAGAGTAGGCTACAGTTACAGCCATAGCTAGATGAGAAATAAAACAAAAAATAAACACTAAAACACACCTGCTATGAGTGTGGTGTGCTGACCAGTGAGTGTGGTGGACCCGACTTCAGTCAAGTTTAATGTCTGACATTAAATGGTAAGCTAACCTCACTCTCCAAAAATGTAATGCAGCTGAACTAAAAATTTGTAATTTAAATTCTGAAAGCCTTCATTTGCATAACCTTAGCAAGTCAGGGACAGTTACCAGACCTTCTCATGATGGCAGTCGTGCAGTTTGACATCCGTAGTGACTCAGTCAGACTGAAATAAGATTCACTCTGTTGTAGGCCTGGACTCTTCTGTGTATCTGTGACAGGTGACAATCAATTATCCCTCATCTACAAGTAAAAGGCATACAATGAGACTGCAGGTAAAGAAGGAAAGAGAGGCTTGTCTTGTGCTTATCACACCAGCAGAGAATGGAGAAAAGAAAAAGAAAGAACTAAGATTGCTGCACAACGTGCCATACTCAGACACCAGGTATCACATTATTGGCTTTCAGAATGTGGCACATGTCACTTGCAATACTTTGGAAATGGGAAACTGTGCTGAAATATATTTGAGTTGTGTATTTTGTCATCACCCTGCAATGTCCTGCTCAAGCTGACAAGATCCAACAACTGCAGTCATCAGGTTTGACTTCCCTCCTGACTACTTGTGTGGTGAGCCTCAGCTTAAGACAAGGACTACTTTGGATATAGTGTGTGTTTGTGTGCGTGTAAATATATATATATATATATATATATATATATATATATATATATATATATATATATATATATATATATGTGTGTGTGTCCAAAATATCTGTGTGCATGTGTGAAAAAGGTTTGTTGACCACCGTGGTAATCCCGTATACTTGAAACAGTTGTTTGAAAGCTACACGTATAGTATGGAAATGAGTTATAGAGTTATAGAGGATGCATACCAGTGTTGCAGCAAAGAACTGGAGGGACTCACCTTGATGTCCTTCTCAAAGACACCGTGCATAACTAGAGTGGTGATGGAGGAGACTCCAGTCCAGACAGCTAGTGGGTTATGGTCAGATATAAGCACAAGGCGAGTGCTCAAAACCATCTACCATTGTCAACAGAATTATCAATGTCTGGCAGTTCAGAGTACCTTGTAGAATAAGATGTCATCTCTGATACCTGACACCCTCAGCAGGACTGAAGACCCAGTGGGTCTCCTTTAACTGAACCACCAGAGAGAAGAGAAGACTAATAACTGACAGACATACAGCAACCTGTTCAGCTCTGATACCATCCAAACACTGAAGCAGGAGACCACCCTGAGCAGATGGGTAAGCTCTTGGCCAAACTGGGAGTGAATCCAATTGTCATTGTTACAAAAATGTTCAGTGGGTCTTGCATGTACTTCAAAATACGTAATAAAAGTTTAACAGAAGGTGAACTCTTTGGTTTGAAGGAAATGTTAGCGTAGGAATAACTGAAAAGACGCACCAGTTCAGCTGACCTGAATCCTTCAAAAGGCAGTTGCCAAAGGTCCAAGGGGGTTAGGTTAAGAAAGTCATTGATGGTCATGGTGAGGATGACTGTAGGACAAACTAGGATGTTATTCACCTTTAAGCACTTTGAGATCCATTATCTTTATGAAAATGTGCTATATAAATAAATGTTGTTGTTGTTGTTGTAAAGGATAATTTCAATATTTTTCAAGTCAACGCTATTTCTTAACAGTCATTGTGTATCTTAGTTTGCTGCATGAAATTGCACTCTAAAGTGAAGTATATTTAATAAACTATAAAATATGTAGCATATTCTTGCCTTTTATAATGAAGGTGAAGAGTACCGGTGTCCTAAAGTGAATAAAAGCCGTAAAACTTACTGAATACGTCCACTTTGAATTGGCAAAGGATTCAGTTTAAACAAACGTGCCTTTTCTATTTCTGAAGAATGATCGTCACAACACCCCACTATAGCCCTTTGGGGGTGACTTGGGAGTATGGGGTACCGGGCCCACTATTGTGGGCTATTCTGTCGTTGTGCAATTGGAGTAAAACCTCGGTCTGGTGTGTGTGACTCCCCCAGGGCTACCAGTTGTCACCAAATTTAGTTCATAATTTTTATGGACAGAATTTCTAGTTTCAGCCAAGGAGAGAATGGTGTCCAGTTAGATGACCTCAGGATCACATCTCTGTTTTTTGAAGATGATGTGGTCCTGCTGGCTTCATCGTACTGTGACCTCAGGTGTTCTCTGGGATTGATTGCAGTCAAGTGTGAAGTGGTCAGGATGAGGATCAGCACCTCCAAGTCTGAGGTCATGATTCCCAGACGGAACAATCTGGAGTGCCGTCTCCAGTTTGGGGATGAGGTGCTGCCTCAAGTGGAGGAGTTTAAGTATCTAGCACAAGTATCTCACAAGCTTTATATAGAGAATGAAAGAACTAGACTGTGGATACAAATGGCAGAAATGATTTTCTTTTGCAGAGTGTCTGGGCTCACCTATAGAGAGAGGGTGAAGACATTTAGGAGGCTCTCATAGTAGAACTGCTGCTCCTCCACATTCAAAAGAGCAGGTTGTGATGGTTCAGGCATCTGATTAGGACACCTCTTTGGGAAGCTGTTCCAGGCATTCCCAACTAGGAGGAGACCTCAGGGCAAACCCAAGACATGCTGGACAGATGATATCTCTCAACTGGCCCGGGAACCTTGCTCAGGTAGCAGCGGTGGCCCACCCTCCTGCAATCACAACCCCAACAACCCCCAAGTTCTTGCTCCCTCCACTTCCCACCCATCACTTATGTTCTACTTGTTTTTCTGCAGTTCTGTTTTTTCTGTGGTTATGTTCTGCCATGGCTTTGAATAACATACACAGGTCCATCCATCCATCTATTATCCAACCCGCTATATCCTAACTATATGGTCACGGGGTCTGCTGGAGCCAATCCCAGCCAACACAGGGCGCAAGGCAGGAAATAAACCCCAGGCAGGGCGCCAGCCCACCGCAGGGCGCACACACACACACACACACCAAGCACTCACTAGGGACAATTTAGAATCGCCAATGCACCTAAGCTGCATGTCTTTGGACTGTGGGAGGAAACCCATTCAGACACGGGGAGAAGATGCAAACTCCACGCAAGGAGGTCTCCTAACTGCGAGGCAGCAGCACTAACCCACTGTGCCACTATGCCGCCCCATACAGATGGCCACTAAAATAATATTTTTTCCTAATTTCCTAAAACTGTACTTACTTCTTTGCTCATTACATTCTGTGTTGTTATTTTCCATAGCTAACAGATCGAGATTCTCAGTGGACTGCATGATGAAAAGTGCATATAAGACTTTTATTGTATTTTATACACATAACAATAAACTTTTTGCTTTGACTTTCATTTAAAAAAAAATGAACATATTCCTGAAAGAGCCAAGCTACATGCATGTCACATCACATATGATAAAAAAAAACATATTCTGAAAATGAAAAAGGTAGATCATATGATAGAGCCCAGCCATGATGAAACAATTTTCAATAAAACATGATGAGTTAATCTTGAGGTGGATATAATCATAGAAAAGGGAACAACACTTTGTAGTCACACATGTGCACATGGGAAACGGTTTCACTCTTAAATAATGTTGTTTCTTATCCAAACCAGGGGTTGGCAATGTCATTTAATGCTTTCTCCCTTTGTCCCATTGTAGACCAACCAAAGAACCCTCCTATTGCGGTCACTTCAGGGCTACAAGTACAGGTGACATCACTCCCAGAACCCTCCTCCTCATGATCTCATTTCTAGTCCATGAATTCCTAGTTCTTCCTATCTGCTTAATATTAATAGAACAGCCTCCCCGGTGTTAGTTCAGTTGTGGACTCCGATCTGTTAAGACGTGTTTTCTTTTTGCCTTTGGTATATATATATATATATATATATATATATATATATATATATATATATATATATATATATATATATATATATATATATATATATAAAATATATTGTGGGGAACAGCCCGGACACAAACAGGCAGACACCGATGGCATACCAACCATCCATCCATCCATCCATTTTCCAACCCGCTGAATCCGAACACAGGGTCACGGGGGTCTGCTGGAGCCAATCCCAGCCAACACAGGGCACAAGGCAGGGAACCAATCCTGGGCAGGGTGCCAACCCACCGCAGGACACACACAAACACACACACCCACCCAACCAACACACGTTTATTTACAGTTTCCATATTTACAAGTGCACACACAACCCCAGTGCCGCAGCACCAATCATCCTCAGTCCAGGCCCTGTACACAATGCCTTTCTTCTGGCCGCATCCACTCTTCTCCTCCCGAGCTCTGTCCTTCCACTCTTCCGACACAAGCCATCGAGTGGAGGGAGGCGACCTCTTTTAAAACCACCTGAATGTGCTCCAGATGCCTCCCAATTAGCAACTGCTGGCACTCCCTGGTGCACTCTGGGTGTCCCTGGTTTTCTTCCCCCCAGCACTTCTGGGTGTGGTGCAAGTGCTGAGGGCCAGGGCTCCTCAGGCATTTGGACGCCCTCTGGCGGTGACCACAGACCCCTATAGGCCTGAGCTTCTAAGCTCTGTTCCTGTGGTCCCCAAAGCCACCAGGGCAGTCACCCCCTCGTGGTCTAGAGGAGGCGTAAGCTCTCCTCCAGTACTTCCGGGTACCCAGCCGCTTGCCACAATCTATATAATAAAAGCCCAGCGCGGTGTCCGTGTCCGTGTCTGGGTCCAGGTCCGGGTTCCTTTTGGCTGTATAGTTGCCCCGTAGAAACGTGGTGTATGCAGGTTATGAGGTGTGACGCTAATTAACACCCGTACTACAACAGATTATATTGTTGATATACTATTAACTATTTACAGGGATCAACTCTTTTGGGGAAGTTCATAACAAAAAAAATAATAAAATTATAAGTAACATTTACACTTTGCTACATGTGCACTTCAGTAGAGTCTGTACGGAGGAGACCTTATCGAACAATGCCGAAAGGAAAGGCAACTGAACCTGCTCCTGCGAGAGAGGACACATTACAGCGTGATCACGAAGCAAAGAGGCAAAGGCGTGCCAGTCACTCGCAAGAAACGGACACTCAGCATTCACACAGATTAGCTCAACGACGCTTCTCTGCCGCACAACGAAAGGCAACCGAAACCTCTACAGAGAGATAAGACAGATTACGCCATGATCGCGAAAGAAAGAGGTAAAAGCGTGCCAATGAGACACCCGACGAGAGGTCCTCACGATTGAAAAACAACCGTAATATACAGAAACGTACGGTCTCCCAAGAAACTCTGAGTGAACGCTCTCACCGTTCTCACTCGCAACAAACTGACACTCACCACTCACAGACATTACCGCAACGACGCGTCTCCACTCCTCTTCCTTACAACCATTTACACAATGTATACGATTCTGATTAGTCTGCGTCCAACACTTCGTGAATCATGGGTTTTGTTTTGAAATTTTCTTTCCCATGCAAAAATCAAATGCGGTGCGATGAAGGACCCAGTTCACGACTGCCAGGCGCGTTTGAACAGGGAGTCCTTCAACTGTGGTCATCCAACGCGCAGCGTAGCGCATGCCAAGTCGCTAGTATATATATATATTGGCTGTGTACGCCTGTGCTGTAAAAAGCACATGATCCTAGAAATTATTGAAATCATAAGAAAAAAAATTGAAATGTCGTGATGTCAGGTAATTGAAAGTTTCTTTGGAGGTTTCATTTTGCCGGCGTGCTTGCCTCGCTTGTGTATCCTTGGAGTTGGAGACCTTATCCCGACTCCAACACTCACTTCTGGGCCAGACAGACACCCACACTTCCACGCGTAGACGTTTATATATAAGATATATATATATATATATATATATATATATATATATATATATATATATATATATATATATATATATATATATAACATTTAGAAGAAAATCTAAACAAAGCACACAGCAGCCTTATTGATCTCAACTTGTTGTTTGTAAAATCATTAAAATGGCGGTGCACGTCTGCCTGATTCTTATGCCTGCCTGTACAACGGCACGGCGCTCTGAGCAAACCTTCGTCACATATATAACTTGTTAAAAAATAAAAATGTGATATCTGTCTCTTTCATGAAGCAATAACAGAAAATGGTCCAACTTTCAAATTAGTTAATTACAGCTAATTATCAGTCAAACCAAATCAGTTGATTACAAACTGCCTGAAGGGCTCTGAGTTGCCTTGAAAGCTGGCATATTGTAATCTGTTCAGTTAGCCAATTAAAGGGGTCATTTTGCTTGATTTCTCATTGCATTCCTAATGGCTGACACGATACAACACCCTACTAAATCAGTTAACTAAGTCACATCTTAATGTTACGCTATGTACACTGAAACAAGCACCAAGATGGAAAGACGAGACAAACACAGAATGGGAGATAAGGCCTGTAATGTGAGTGTTTATTTTACAACAGATCTTAGTCTTCTAACTTCTTAAAATAAGAAAGTGTTCATTTTACCACAATTAAAACACATAGAGAAACAGACTTAAAAATATAAGATTTTCTGCCATTTAGATGTGTTTTATTTTGTGAAGATGACTGACTTACTAGCTGATTTAGACATCCTGGAGCCGACATCACAGATACCATCAAAGATGAATGGCTTAATCCCAGTTCAGTTATGGGTTTAGAAGAGTCGGGTATAGAAAACAGACAAATGGAACAACAGACTAACACCACAGTGTGACTGACTCTGCATTCAATGCTGTAATGAAAAATAATTTTCTGTTCACTTCACTTCACTGCTGCTTACAGTACCTGAAATGCCAACTCCACAATAGTCTAAGTGTGATTTAATGATGTTCACATACTTCTCTAACTTTAACACAACTTCCACATCAAGTTTGTGTTTTATAAATCTCAAATTCTGCTTAAGAAATGGCTTACGCACGTTTCCAGGCCCAATAGTTGGTAGGTTTTCCCTCTAGGAGTCACAATGAATGCGAAAACACGAGAGAGAGAGACAGAGACCACATTTGACTCCTGAACACCTTCACCTTTAAATGCTCTTCTGGTTTATTACTAATATAAATGTGTAGCTAACTAAAGTTGTACCACTAAAAGGCGAGTGGCAGGCTTTTTCATGCCCTTCAGTCCTTCATATGCGGGATTCATTAAGTCAACTGTTCAGAGAACAACAAGACAACTTTAAAAATCACCTGACATACAAAAGAGGCACTGCAGCCAATTGTCTAAAGAAGTCCAAACTTATTATGAAAATGACCCCAAAAGCCAACTCTGCCAATTGTGCCTCATCTTCACCACTGCTGTGTGTGCATTTTGATTGGCTGAGAGATGACATGAAAAATAGGAGGCCAACCTGATTGGATGCATCAACATCACATGACATTGAATTGCCACTCACCTCACTCTTCAAATGTGGGAGCAGCTGACCATCAGCACCTCACTATTCAGATATAAACTGACAGGCAGATCCTGTGACGTCGCTATTTCAGTTCAGTTCAGTTTATTCTGTGTAGCTCTCTTCGTGGAGTGCAGGCTCAGAGTACTGTAATGAGTTCACAGGTTAAACACAATTATAGACGTCACAAAATCATAATGCACACACATACACTAATGAAAGAGTTGGGGTGTTAAAGTTTGAAAGAAAAACATTTACTGCTGAAGCAAAAGTTGGTTGTGATGTGAGCCAGTAGCTCCACTCCACTGTTGGACAAGTTGGCATTGTCCCATTTGGCTTGGCATTCTGTGGCACCCAAGGCCTGATAATTAATCAGAATAAGAAGAGGAGCAGAAAGCCGACTTCACTACCACCACCTGAACAGTAAAATGAAGGGCAAAACTGCGACTCTACCAGCATTGTGGTCATCTGAGTCATCTGAGAATGAAGACAAAAGTCAAGGATCAGCTGACACGTCCAAGGAGATGCCTTCACACAACAAAGGAACCCAAAAGGACATTCATGGTTTAGGCTTGAAACCCCAAACTGAACTCTGGTTAAATCTGATGAGCAAATAAAGCACTGAATCTGTAACTGGAAAGGACCTTTGATTAAATTTGATCACCAGAGGCTGCTGTTTCTTTTAAAGTCATGTATGGACATTTCTTTTGGAGCAAGGATCTGACCACACTATAGTAACCAAGACAGCTGTGATCTTTGAGCCTTGGAGATCAGAGCTCATTCAGTGAGCTTTGTGGTCAGTGATTGAGTGTCTTGTTAATCATCTTGTTGATTAGGTGGTCCTCTCTTGAAGTGTTATTACCAACCAAGCAAACCACACTGGCCATCATAGAGTTGTAGAACATGTAATGAACGTCACAACTCATATTAAAGGAGCAGAGTCTGCTCAGTAAAAAGTGTCTGCTCTGCCCTTTCTTATGTACAGCAGCTCCACTGTGTTATGTGACCAGTCCAGCCTGTCACTGATGTTATTCTTTCATATTTACTGTGTGAATAGATGAGCCCACTAGTTAGGACTGAGAGAGGTGGTCATGTCAGACTGAGTTCTGATCCCTGAGCCTCCATCACACCTGCATCTCTGAATTTTCATCTTTAATCTTTCCATCTCAGGTTTAACACAGAGGTTTCCTAAAGTAATCCAAACCTTCTCTCATGAGGATCTCCTCAAGATCACAGAGTTCTACAAGCCCTACCTGACTTATGTGATTGAATACGACATCAGGAGTATCCTGCAGAACCTGGCCACCAAGAACATCCTCACCAATGATGAGGCCAAGGTAGGCAGATCACCGTGTCAGTACGAGGCACAGAGAGCTGAGCAGAGATGGTGAGCTCAGGAGAATCTTCTGAGACTGCCTAACACTCCATAGCAGGTCTTTCTGTTATTGTGAGGTCATCAGACCCTACTGACCACTCTGCTCTGCTCCCCCAGTGGTCTTTTTTAAACTAGCCCTCTGGTCACCCACTTGTCTTTCAGAGATTCAAAGCCAAAGAAGAGGGCCAGGGGCGGGCAGGTGTGGAGTCCTTCATCAGTGACATAATGAAGAGGGACAGAGTGGTAGTGGTGAGCCTGTGGAAGGCGCTGGCTGAAGAACTTGTGAGATTTCCTTCACCAAACCTGACAAGAATACTGGAGGAGGTGACTGAGGGCGGTGAGTTAATGTAGTCTTGATTGAGAGCAAAACAATGAATGTGTAGAAATCACAAAAGGAAACAAAATGAGTCACAGGAACACAAAACACAACCTTGCTGTCTGTAGGCCACCGGACACACAACTGTCAGGTCAGTTCCTTAAACCAAGACGCCTGATTGTTGGCCATCAATGCCAACACTTCCTCCAGTTCCCCTCATTTTCTCTTTTTTGTGTCTATTAAAATCTTTAAAGGGGTCAGTGGTCCTACCATATTATTTAGTTACTGGTGTGCTACTGTCAACTATGTGCCACCTGTCATGATTGCACATTTGACTGGCATGTCACCCCTTCTACATTTTATAAGCCTGCACCTACAGCCCACCTGGATGATCAGTAATAATATTTTCTTTTTCTTTACTTTAACAGGATGTCACAAATTCTGTTGTTTTCTGACACCCCTGATGTTGATGTGTATAAATGTTAGCTTTAGATGCCACCAGATGCCCACGCTCGTGCTCATCCATGTTTGTATTTTCAGACGTTTCCCCCTCAAATCCCCATGAAGTTTGTTGTTCCCCTGAGGCCTCAGTAAAGAGTTCCTGCTCTCCACTTTGCGTATCCATCTCCTGAGCATGATAAACACACAATATGTCTGCTGTTCCTAATACTGTCTGGTGTGTCATTTTCTTGGCCTTTTCAGACTCCCATTATGGACACACATTGCTGGTTTGTTCTTTACTTTCAGATGTTAACTCTTCATTGTTGCCAGACAAAGTGCACCTTCGTTTTCTGGTATTTTTCTGATTGTAAACCTCATTGTGTACTTCTGTATACTTTTGTTAACTTCCTCTTGTGTTAGGGTCAGCAGCGACCCGTTTTACTTTTTAAATGCATAAAACTACTACCTAATTTTGTTTACTGCATCAAGGCTTTTTGACTTTGTCAGGAATCTGTATTTAATTAAAATAAAACAAAAAAAAAACAATTGTACTAAATTATAAAATGCTCTGGTGAAAATGATTACCTTTGTATTGGTAGGGTCAGTTTTGACCCAGTTATAATTTAAGGTTATAAAACAATAGTTAGGGTCAAAACCAAAATCCTAAACACACTTTGAGGGGCTTCTCTCTTTGCCTGTGTGTCTCCTTACCTGAACAAACAAAACAAACAAACAAAGACAGACCTGTTCAGACATGGAAGGCTTGCAGAAGACAAATTTTGTTTAGCGTTGGTGACCTGCAGAGTACACATCTCCTGTTTGCAGCAGTCAAAAATGAGAAGAAGATTTACAGTAAGCCAAGCTCTGGATCATATCTTTTCTGAAAATGAGGCAGAGGACACAGAACAGCATAGTGATACAGATGAGCAGGTTTCCGAGGAGGAAGACATTGTAGAGTATCTACCAGAAGGCACAGACACATCTGATGAGTCTGATGAGGAGGTCACCGATGCTGAAGCTGCACTCACTCCTGGTGAAACGTTCAAATCCAAAAGTGGTAACATCTGTTGGAGCTCAGTACCTCCTGACTTACATGGCAGGGCAGCTGCTGCAAATGTCATCAAAATGACCCCTGGAATCACAAGGTTTGCTGTGATGAGAGTAAGTGACATCAAGACATGTTTTGCTCTGTTTATGCCATTGTCACTAAAGAAAGTCATGATTGCTATGACAAACCTTGAAGGAAAAAAGGTTCATGGCGACATGTGGAATGACATTGATGAGGAATACCTGGATGCTTATATTGGTGTTCTTCTTCTTGCTGATGTTTACAAATCCAGCAATGAGGCCACTGATAGTCTCTGGGATGCGTCGACAGGCAGAAATATTTTCCGGGCAACAATGTCACTTCAGTCATTTCGAATGATATCAAGAGTCCTTAGATTTGACAACAGAGAAACTAGAGAAAAATCTGACAAGCTTGCTCCCATCAGGGATGTCTGGGAAAGGTGGGTGCAGCTCCTTCCACTGATGTTCAACCCAGGGCCAGAGGTAACAGTAGATGAACGTTTTGTCCCTTTCCGTGGAAAATGCCCTTTCCGGCAGTACATGCCTAGTAAGCCAGGGAAATACGGCATAAAAATTTGGGCAGCCTGTGATGCAAAAACCAGCTATGTATGGAATCTGCAGATTTACACAGGCAAACATGTAAGTGGCATTCCCGAGAAAAATCAAGGAAAACGTGTAGTCCTCGATATGACTACTGGACTGCAGGGTCACAATATCACATGTGACAATTTCTTTACCAGCTATGACCTTGGACAAGAACTTCTCAGGTGGAAACTTACCATGGTGGGCACAGTAAAAAAAAATAAACCTGAGCTGCCTGCCAAAATGTTGCAGGTGAAGGACAGGGCTCCACTTTCTTCAAAATTTGCTTTTACAGACACCACCACGGTTGTTTCATATTGTCCAAAAAAACACCAGAGTGTGATACTTATGTCCACTTTTCACAAAGACGCAGCTGTGTCATCAGCAAGTGACAAAAAGCCCATAATTATCTTGGACTATAATAAAAACAAAGGTGGAGTGGACAACCTGGACAAGCTGACTGCCACCTACACTTGCCAGAGAATGACCAGGAGATGGCCAATGGTTGTGTTTTATAACATTCTAGATGTGTCTGCATACAATGCATTTATGTTGTGGACCCACATACACCTAGGGTGGAACTCAACCAGAAAAAACAAGCGGAGAATGTTTCTTGAGGAGTTAGGAAGTTCCCTTGTCAAGGCACACATTGAGCGAAGGGAACGGGCGCCCCGGGACCCAGCCGCTGCAGCCTTGGTCAGACAGCTGCAGAGCTCACGTAGCACTCCTTCCACACCATCAGCAACACAAAGAGCATCAGTGCCAGCATCCTCTTCGGCCAGCACTGCCTCAACATCAACCTACACAGCCACAGCCACAACCCCACTGAGGCCACCTGATTCGAAAAGAAAGAAAGAGGTGTCAGGTCTGCCCTAGCAATAAAGACAGAAAGACAAACGTACTCTGCTTCTACTGCAAAAAATACAGGTGCTGGTCATAAAATTAGAATATCATGACAAAGTTGATTTATTTCAGTAATTCCATTCAAAAAGTGAAACTTGTATATTAGATTCATTCATTACACACAGACTGATGTATTTCAAATGTTTATTTCTTTTAATGTTGATGATTATAACTGACAACTAATGAAAGTCCCAAATTCAGTATCTCCGAAAATTAGAATATTGTGAAAAGGTTCAATATTGAAGACACCTGGTGCCACACTCTAATCAGCTAATTAACTCAAAACACCTGCAAAAGCCTTTAAATGGTCTCTCAGTCGAGTTCTGTAGGCTACACAATCATGGGGAAGACTGCTGACTTGACAGTTGTCCAAAAGACGACCATTGACACCTTGCACAAGGAGGGCAAGACACAAAAGGTCATTGCTAAAGAGGCTGGCTGTTCACAGAGCTCTGTGTCCAAGCACATTAATTGAGAGGCGAAGGGAAGGACAAGATGTGGTAGAAAAAAGTGTACAAGCAATAGGGATAACTGCACCCTGGAGAGGATTGGGAAACAAAACCCGTTCAAAAATGTGGGGGAGATTCACAAAGAGTGCACTGCAGCTGGAGTCAGTGCTTCAAGAACCACCAGCACAGACGTATGCAAGACATGGGTTTCAGCTGTCGCACTCCTTGTGTCAAGCCACTCTTGAACAAGAGACAGCGTCAGAAGCGTCTCGCCTTTGGACTGCTGCTGAGTGGTCCAAAGTTATGTTCTCTGATGAAAGTAAATTTTGCATTTCCTTTGGAAATCAAGGTCCCAGAGTCTGGAGGAAGAGAGGAGAGGCACAGAATCCACGTTGTGTGAGGTCCAGTGTAAAGTTTCCACAGTCAGTGATGGTTTGGGGTGCCATGTCATCTGCTGGTGTTGGTCCATTGTGTTTTCTGAGGTCCAAGGTTAACACAGCCGTCTACCAGGAAGTTTTAGAGCACTTCATGCTTCCTGCTGCTGACGAACTTTATGGAGATGCAGATTTCATTTTCCAACAGGACCTGGCACCTGCACACAGTGCCAAAGCTACTAGTACCTGGATTAAGGACCATGGTATCCCTGTTCTTGATTGGCCAGCAAACTCGCCTGACCTTAACCCCATAGAAAATCTATGTGGTATTGTGAAGAGGAAGATGCAATACGCCAGACCCAACAATTCAGAAGAGCTGAAGGCCACTGTCAGAGCAACATGGGCTCTCATAACACCTGAGCAGTGCCACAGACTGATCGACTCCATGCCACGCCGCATTGCTGCAGTAATCCAGGCCAAAGGAGCCCCAACTAAATATTGAGTGCTGTACATGCTCATACTTTTCATGTTCATACCTTTCAGTTGGCCAACATTTCTAAAAATCCTGTTTTTTGCATTGGTCTTAATTGATATTCTAATTTTCCGAGATACTGAATTTGAGACTTTCATTAGTTGTCAGTTATAATCATCAACATTAAAAGAAATAAACATTTGAAATACAACAGTCTGTGTGTAATGAATGAATCTAATATACAATTTTCACTTTTTGAATGGAATTACTGAAATAAATCAACTTTGTCATGATATTCTAATTTTATGACCAGCACCTGTTTATTTGCAAAGAACACACTAAAAGAGTCACTTTTTGCCACACATGCATCTAAATGCACTGCATGTTCTTGCACACAAAGACGTTCTTTGGAACTAGTGTCTCATTTCTATTGGTTTGATTTGCTTGATTGTTCGTTGTTTGTTTGACCTTGCAAATCCACATTTTGAGATTTACTTGTTTAGCTTTCCATTTATATTAAAGTTATTTTTGAAAATACTTTTTTGCCTTTTTCTTTGAAATAAATATATATAGGTCAAATTTGACCCGTAACACCATAGATGTTACTATAGTAATTAAAATTATAATAAAAAATATAAATAACAAATTTATTTAAGAGATGTGTTCTAATACCCCTCAGTAATAGTCAGGTAACATAACAACCTTTTAGTTATTTAAATAATTCTCTTGAGGTTCATTTAATCATTTTTTAAAATTGAAAACGAGAGGTATGCTGTTAAAGTAAAAGCTCATGAGGTCACAGCAAAAATATTAAAAACATTCTTTTAATGGACAAGGAAGCGTAACAAAGTAACCAAGAGGTAAGGAAAAAAATTGGATGATAAATAATTGTTTTGAGGGTAATATGGCTGATTAAATACACGGGTCAAAACCGATCCGTTAACATAAGAGATAGTAACAGAAAGCTAACATAAGAGGAAGATTAATCTTCCTCTTTACTGGTGTAACTGACTTTTCTTGTTATCTCACCAGGACCAGACCTCTTGATGAACATTCAGGCCAGTCTCCAGCCCACTCCCATTGACGCTCGTATTAAAGGTAAGCCACTGGTCTTGTGTCTCTAGTCATCAGCTCCTCCATGACTCTGCTCCTCAGTTAGAACAATTGTAATGAGATCAGGCCATTTATCTCAAAAAGCTCACTAATCTTATTCAATATTTTTGAAAATAACTGTCAGCTTTTGAAGGGTCCTATAGTCCACACTTTTTCCTTGTGTCTGTTGTTCTCTTTCTGGAGAAGAATGTTAACATCTGTATTGTCCGTCTAATATAATAAAATTAATCCACCATAGAAATTACTTTCATAACGTTAAAAACATAATTTATGACATCTTCATCTGCCGCTGTTTAAGCTGAAAAGGTTCAACTCCTTCAGTCTGTCCTCATAGTGCAGACCTCTCAGTCCTGAATCAGCCTTGTTGATCTTCTCTGGACTTTCTTTAGCACTGAAACAGACTTTATGTGCCCAAAGATCAAAACTGCACACAACACTCCAGATGAGGCCTCACCAGTGTGTAATAAAGCTTTAATATAACCTCCTTGTACTCCACATGGGGGCGCTATATGACCTGGCATCCTGCTAGCCTTATTCATGTCTCCTGTCCACTGTAATAATGATTATTTCACTACAATTCCTAGGCATTTCTTCTTTCAATTTTCAGACCTCTGATTGTGTATTTTAATCTAAAATGTTTACTTCCTACATATAACACGTAAAACATTAATTTACATTAAATCTCATCAGCCACATGTCTGCTCAAACCTCTATGCTATCCAGATCCCTCTGGTTCTGCATTATCTACCAATACACCCAGTTTGTTATCTTTGTCAAAGTGAAGTGTCTGATCATTTTTTTTATATTAAAAGATCATCGCCCCCAACACTGACCCCTGATGGACACCACTGTTAACGTGATCAAGTTCTGATGAGGTTCCTTTCCTCTGATCTCTTTGCTTCTTGTGTTTGAGTCAATTCTATACCCATAGAACATTCAGGTAATTAATGTCTCCCATGACTGTAAAATCCCCTTTTAAACTGGTGTTTTTAATATTATAAAAGGATGTAAATTGAAACTATTGATGTCATTAGGTGGTCTGTAACACACTCGAAATATGAGGCCTTGATCCCTAATGCTGTCTCATTGTACCAAACATCCTCACTAAGCTGTAGCCCACCGTCTAATTGAAGACGCCTTACATTTAAATTGTGTTTTATATACTTGGTGACTCCCACACCTTTGTAATCAACATCTTTCATGAACAAAGGGCCTGAGTTTCCTCATAAGCTTGCATATTGTAATCTTTCTAGTCCGCCAATAAACGGGTATTTTGCTTAACTTCTCACTACTGCTATCTTCTTCTATAATACGCTACTGTGGCTGTTCATTTGTCTGTCTAGGATTTTAAATCACCTGTAGCTTGCAAACTGTTTAACCTATTGACTTGAAATTTGGTACACATACACTACGTGACATCTAGTCTCCACTTTTGGTGATGATTGACCTCCAAGGATTTTCATCTTTTTATTTTTATTTTATTGTAAAATCAATTCTCAGCAGCAGCCAACAGGGCAGCTGTGTGGCACATGCGTACAGGTGCCGTTCTCATTCCCTACCACCTTTGCCGTCACTTCCCCTACCTCTTCATATCATAAATCATTCTTGAGGCAGACTGAAGACTTAAGTGCCAGCTTAAGTGAAAAATTATGGAAAATGTACTAAGTAATTGCAACACAAACACTGACTTAATCAGTTTTAATGTGAAAAGATACCAACGGAAGAAGAGAAGAAGCGGGCCGCTAGGGTGGAAAAAAGACGAGCTGCTTAGGAAGCAGCAAGCACATCAACCTCCGAGCAAACAAATGCTAAACATACAGAGAAAGAAAGAGGATGAAAACTAGGAATGCTCAAGTCAAGTGTATTCACTGTACGTTACTGGTAATATTACACATGTAGTGGATTCCAGGCATATTCAGACCCGTTCACTTTCTGCGCATTTTATTTTGTTGTAGATTTAATTTGAAATGGAGAAATTGGCCATTTCTGCAGTTCATTGTACATTCAATAACCCTTAACGAGAAAGTGACATGATGATTTTTAAAAGGTTTGCAAAAAAATAATCAAAATCAAAAACTGAAACCTTTCATTCCTAGACGTCTTTAGACCTTTTGCTGTGACACTCCATCTTGTGCTCAGGTGTTTGCTTTCATTTTCCATGAGATGTTTCAAGAACTTGATTAGAGTCCACCTGTGTCCCCCTGAACTGATTGGATGTCCTTCAGAAAGGCACACGTGTCCCTGTGCTTCAACAAATCACACTGCATATCAGGACAACTAACAAGCCATGAAGTACAAGGAACTCTTCTGTACAATCAAGTTGTGGTGAAACATGGAATGAAGCAAAGGGATAAAACCATCTGTAAAGCTTAGAGTGTTCAGAGGAGCTCAGTGGCCACACTTATTATGTATTTGGAAGAAGTCTAAAAACACCTGGAGCCTCATGCATAACAGCGTGCGTAGAATTCACAATAAAACATGGCGTAGAAACAAAAGTGGAAATGTGTGTACGCACAAAAAAATCCACATGCTTAAATCTGTGCGTTTGCCAACTTCCATTACTTCTGCTCCATAAATCCCGGTCAGCGTGAAAAGTAACGGACGTTCACGCACCTGCCGCCCCACCCCAAACTCCTCCCAGAATTATGCCTCTTTGAATATGCAAATCAATATAAATAGCTCTTAAGCTCAGCATTCTGTGAAAAGACAATGGCAAAAGTATGGGGGAAAATAGAAGAATTTCACCTAATACCAAGTGGAGGCTAAGAAAAACGTACTATTTATTGGTTTAAATAGTGATATAAACAACAAAAGGAAGTTGATCGAGTGACATAGAGTGTCGAAGAAATTCGAAAGCTCAAGTTCACAAAGTCGCACAATGCCCGAAATAAAAAGAAGTTGTCAGATATCAAAGTCGCCATGAAAAGGGGAGTCGTAGCCCACCGTCTGAGTGTCATATGAAAGCTTATTAGGGTACAGAGAAAAAAAAATAGGGACACAGTGGGGAAAAAAGCTCAAAATGTCAACTTTAATCTCGAAATTTCCACTTTAATCACGTAGTTTATTTTGTGATTAAAGCAGAACGTCATAAACTTCATCTTAAAATCATTTAATTTACTAGTTTCTCAATCCCATCATAACTAAAATTGCACGTTAAATGTTTTGTTTTGTATTTGATCTTCTGTGTGCTCAATGTGTGTAAATCACTACGTGCTTCTGAAACAGGCTTTCTCTTCCTCCAACAGGACACATAATTCATTACATTTGTGATATTACAGCTCTCTGAATAATTAAAATACTGAGATATATACTTGATATCATTTCAGTTTTCATATCATATCAATTAAAGCATGTTATTAAATATGGGAAAATGGTGGCGCAGTGATAGTGACGAGCTGGCGCCCTGTGCAGTAATTGTTCCTGCCTCCCGTAAGATGCTTGCTGCGCCGTTGGCGACCTTTGATGTAGTAATTTATTGCAGCAGTACTGTCTCTTTCAAATGTACTAACCTTCAATTCCTGTCCTTCCTTTTCTTTCTCCAAGTAACCAATCGCCACAGAATCAGCTCTGCAATAGACGTTAAGCCATCTGTAAGCTTAGAACGCCAGTTCTTCAAAACTTTCAAGGGACTCTGAAATATCTTCGTAGTATGTGTTTAATTATTCTATTAATCTATCCTTCCAGTGTTGCTCCAGTCCCAGCAAGAATACAGCGCGAGGCATGAACAATCCCTTAACTAGCTAGTGCTGTCCACCGTGTCCTCACATGTTTAATTATTAACAATATAGATTATTTAAATGATGTTAACATTTTATCTGTATAATGTAATAAACATATTTTGCTGCACTTCATCTTAAAATGATATCGTCGTCATATGTAAATATGCACTTTATAAAGTGGCTCAGATTGTGCAATATTATAACTGTATCGCAAGTTTACAATGAGGAAATTGTACTTACAAAAGTAGAAACAGTTCTACAAGGAGTACTTGATGGACAAATTGAGTGCATTTATAGTTCTTGGGATGAAACTGTTTCTGAACCACGAGGTCTGTACAGGAAAGGCTCTGAAGTGTTTGTCATATGAGAGCAGTTCAATAGACAGCATGGCTGAGGCAGCGTGTGCTTGATGCTGCATCCCGATAATTCTCTTTCTAAACAGCTGCTGTAGATCTGTGATTCCCCATTCAGATACAGTGATATAAATGCTCCGAATGGTGATGTGAGAGGAACAATGCTAAAGCAGCTATGATATTTGGAATAGTTTGGCCATTCTGTGGACCATTATATTGTTAGAGGTTAATTACAATCAGATGCCTTAAACTAATCTATATATATAAAGGAGAGTTGGGATCCATGTGACTGTGTTTGTGTGTTTGTGGAGAGATAAGCCAGGTGTTGGAGTCACGTGATCATCTCCCCTCCCATTCACCTCATTTCATTCACTTCATTTCACTCTGAGCTGAGCTCCGCAGCTGACGTGGTTAGTCCTTTCACCTTTACTGATTTACTGTTTAGTAGACGCGGTACTTACTGAATAATATTTTTTCCTTTACTGTTTCTACTTAGTGTTTCTTAGTGTTTAGAAGACGCGGTGTTGCAGTTTAGTGTTACTTTCTACTTCATTTTTGTACTTTAGTGTTTAATAATAAATAATAATAATTCATTACATTTTATATAGGGCTTTTCTCAGTACTCAAAGCGCTAAAATAGTGAGTGATACTTAGCTGATAGCAGTGTAGAAACAGCACAGCACACAGAGCCTATTTGGATGTTCCAATACAAAGCCATAAACAGTAACGCTTGATAATTTCAGTCGTGATCGCCCCGGAGCCATAAGCCATAAACCAGGTTAGTATGAACATCAGATCAGTTCCCGGTCGTAGGGTACTGTAAGATGAAACGGGAGCAGATCAGCATAGCGAATATAATCACGGAGACAGATCATCCTGAGGTGCTAGATCGCCAGGTACAAAGAAATGTTCGTAGGTCTCGTCCTGTGATCCACAGACTCAGCTGTTCCCAGTAAAGTGGAGTCCATAAAATCTGTAAATATTAAGACAAAATCCATGCAATTCGAGTCAGCTGTATCCACGAACTATACGTACAATAAACGAAATAAAACAAGCGTAAGAAAGTGCAGAATTAAGGCGAATTTTGCAAAGTGTTGTTAACAGGGAGGAGCGGCGACAACAAGCGTGCGCCAGCATCCCCTCACCTGCTACAATAAAGCAGTTATAATAAAGAAGTTTAGTAGACTTTTACTTTATCTCATTTAGTGTTCTTCCCGGCGGTGTTGCCGTTTTTTAGTG
>NW_026261574.1:0-77500 GCF_900747795.2 Erpetoichthys calabaricus | reverse complement strand
CCCTACTGAGTTCACAGTCTTTTCACGTGATTACGTGGGAGGCGTGATGACGTGACACTCAACTCCGCCTCCCACGGCCATCAAGCTGCCGTCCATTACAGTATATTGTCAAAAATGAGGTTCCAGTTATGACCATTATGCGTTGAATTTCGAAATGAAACCTGCCTAACTTTTGTAAGTAAGCTGTAAGGAATCAGCCTGCCAAATTTTAGCCTTCCACCTACACGGGAAGTTGGACAATTAGTGATGAGTGAGTCAGTCAGTCAGTCAGTGTGTCAGTCAGTCAGTCAGTCAGTGAGTCAGTCAGTCAGTGAGGGCTCTGCCTTTTATTAATTAGTATAGATATATATATACACATATCTACTTATATATATATATATATATATATATATATGTATTCACGGCATTCGTAGTCTGAATCACAATCTGATTGTATGGGTGGTTACCTACCAGGTAATGCTTGTGGTTGGCCAGCTGTCCGCTGTTTTATAGTTATTGTGTAGGTATTTGAGAGTCACTTTTTTGTTCAGGTACCCATTTCCTTTATTTAATCCGCGGATTCTCCGCTATTTTTTGTTCGTTTATTACGATTTTAGTTATTTATTGATTCCCTTCTTTAGCTGACTGCCTGCTCATATAAGGCGCTCTGCTGTTTTTTTGTGAAGCAGTCTTTAGTGTAATGAATGTTTTCTTCAGCGCTCTTTGGGGCTCTTCCTTGTTTTCTACGTACTGCGTTCACAGTCAGTTCACGTGATTACGTGGGAGGCGTGATGACGCGATATGCAACCCCGCCTCCCACGGCCAGCGAGCTGCAGTCCGTTACAGTATATGGACAAAAAAGAGGTTCCAGTTATGACCGTTGTGCTTTGAATTTCAAAATGAAACCTGTCTAACTTTTGTAAGTAAGCTGTAAGGAATGAGCCTGCCAAATTTCAGCCTTCCACCTACACGGGAAGTTGGAGAATTAGTGATGAGTGTGTGAGTGAGTCAGTGAGGGCTTTGCCTTTTATTAGTATAGATATCACAGGGTGTTCTGTTAATATCAAGAGGTTAGCACTTTCACATAGAAGAATTAAATCAGTCTCATATTCTGTGCATAAACATAATTCCTTTCCTACCTAAATACAGATCAAATCATATAGAAGTATAAAATCATATAGTTCTCTGCAGCATGATTAATACAAAATACATTCATTGGTATTTTGTGAGTTAAATACTTATAATCATCTGCGGTGGGCTGGCTCCCTGCCCGGGGTCTGCTTCCCGCCCCGCGCCCTGCAGTCAGGACACAGCAGGTTGGACAATGGATGGATAGATGGATACTTATAATCATTTGAGTTAATAATGTTTTTTCTGCTTTCTCAATAGATAGATAGATAGATAGATAGATAGATAGATAGATAGATAGATAGATAGATAGATAGATAGATAGATAGATAGATAGATAGATAGATAGATAGATAGATAGATAGATAGATAGATAGATAGTTCAGTTACACAGAACTACTCATACAGTTTATTATTTTTTCATTGCATTTAAGACCAATGATTTAAATGTATTACTCAATTACCTTTGACTCTTTTAGTAGAAACTTCTGAATTGTTTCTGTATTTGTTTTTACACTGTAGTGGGTATCCATTTATGTGAAACCTGGCCTGTCCTGACCTCCCTGCTACCTTCTCCCCTACCCTGATCTTTGAGTTATCTACTTATATGTCCTACCTAACACCCCCACACCCCCACATTGGTGTCCCTCCTGATCAAATGCATCTTATCAAGTCATCCCAATGCCCCATTAACCTGTACCCTTCTATCCTACCCCAGGATGAGCCATGCGTTTAAACTTTCTAATCACCTCAGTCTTATATGAACTGAAAAGTCAAAACTTTAGAGATGACCACCATGTCCGTTCCACTCCTAAGTTTGGCACTTAACTCCTTGATTGTCGAAGTGTCACTCTGCTCACACATTTTTCTTCTTTTCCAATATGGCCAATGAGAACTAAATCCCCCCACCCTTGCCAGCAGACTGTTCACCCTTCCAAGGAGGTGTCCCAACTGTCCATCAGGTAGACAGCACACCATACAAGAGTCTAACCACACAAGAACATAAACCTAAATCTCAATCCCTGTAGAGACTGAGTCCTGTACTCACACTGCGTTTGTCTTTCTGAGGTGACTGGTTTTCAATTGACCCGCAATTGACTCCACCACAGAATTGTCAGAGTCACTATCAAGCTCCACAAAGACTTGACAGTGGTTGTCAACTCTCAACTCTGGACTGGAGCCCTTGGCCAGTGTCACCTGTAGCCTTATGTGTACTGCATGTCCAACAATGACACACCTGTTTCTACCTGTCTGCTTGAAGTCTCCTCTCAGGTTCACACTATCCCCCTGAAAAACACCTGGGCAAGATCTGTAATCTCCTACCACACCACAGGTTAGCCACCTCCTCAAGTTCAGTTATCCTGACTACAAGGTGCTGGTTTATCTGGCATCTCCAAACATCAAAGTCAAACTCCAAAAAGTCCAATTTTTTTTTCACAAGTTCTCTTTATTACTTTCAGGCCTCCATGAGACACATAGAGGTCGTGTGTCTGAATCCACAACAATTCTGGAGGATCAGGCTTCTCTTGGTGATACACACACCAGAGTCGTGGGCTTTGAGACACGATACACAGAGCTGATTGTCTTTAAACAGTTCAAAAGAACCTACAGTGAGAGGCACCATGAACTTGAGAAAATGGGAAGACAACATGCAAAGCTCATAGAGGAGCGGACCAAAGAGAAATGTGAGCGAATCTGGACTGAGCAGCTTTTTAGGAGGAGTCCTGGAAGTGAGACAGACCCTCACATTGTAGTGGTCAGTGGGGTGGCTGGAATTGGGAAGACCACCATGGTCCAGAAGATAATGTTTGACTGGGCCAGAGGCACTCAGTACCAGAGGTTTGCATTTGTGTTCCTGTTTAAATTCAAGGAGCTCAACTTACTAGACACAGAAACAGAACCACAGATGCCTCTGACCAGGCTGATTGTAAGGCACTATAAATATCTCAATGACCCAAGACTGACAGAAATCCTTCAGAAACCTGAATCTCTCCTCTTTATATTTGATGGACTGGATGAGTACAAACACAAACTGGACTTCACACCCAGGAAGCTCCCCTCAAACCCAGATGACTACTTCCCTGTCCACATCCTGGTCACCAGCCTGGTCAGAAGGACATTACTGAAGGGCTGTACAGTTCTAATCACAACCAGACCAACAGCCCTGGAGGACCTGGACATGGAGAGAGTTGATCGATTTGCAGAGATCCTGGGGTTCTTCCCTGAACAAAGGTTGATGTACTTTAAGGAGTTCTTTGGTGATGCTGCTCAGGGCTCTGAGGCTTTTCAGTATGTGGAGGAGAATGATATCCTGTACACTATGTGCTTCAACCCCTCATACTGCTGGATTATCTGCTCTGTCCTGAAGAGCCACTTCATGACACCTGAAGAAGAGCGAGGAGCTTCCCCCAGAACTGTCACTGAGCTCTTTGCGATGTTCCTTCTCAACATCCTCACCAATCACAAGCGAGAAGCCAAAGACCAGCGAGAGATTCTGGTCAAACTAGGAAAAATGGCTTATTATGGGGTGGTAAACAGAACTCTTGTGTTTTATGACAAGTTTGAGATGTCCACCTTTGGTCTCCGGCAAATCCTGTCCTCTCCATTCCTCTCAGGGTTCCTCAAAGAAATCCTTCAGAGAGAAAGCACTCTGGAGCACACGACGTACACATTCTACCACCTCACCATACAGGAGTTCATGGCCGCCTGTACCTTCTACCTCGATCCATCAGGGGGCATCGAGGAGCTCCTTGAGAAGCTGGAGTTGTGTAAAGATGGCCAGTTTGAGATTCTCACTCGATTTTTAGCAGGACTGGCCAGGGATTCTGTGTTTAAAACACTGGGGGCAGTCATGGGGGAGTTTGAGAGGAAGACAGCAAAGCGAATACTGGAGTGGGTGAAGCAGAAAGCTGAAGAGGCGCTACGGGGACGAGATAAACGTGAAGCTCTGCGAGTGTGTCAGTGGCTCTATGAGACTCAGAATAAAAGATTAATCAGAGATGCCATTGGGAAGGAGTTAAAGATGAGTTTTAGTAACATGACTTTATCTCCTCTGGACTGTGCTGTGCTGGGCTCTGTCATCAGCTGCTGTCAAGAACTTGAGGAGCTCAACCTGTCAGGCACAAACCTCACCCCAGAGTGCATCATGAGACTGGCGCCGGGGCTTATCTTCTGCAGACGTGTCGAGTGAGTAATAAAACCTTCATGAGTTTAGTCTGACTGTCTGTGGACACAGAGGGTGACATTAGTGTGTCCATCGGGGGGTGTCAGGCCTACAAATAGACGAGGGTCCATGTCAGAACATACACTGCTGTGTGTCACAGTGGCACCTGAAAGCCACAACAGCAGCTAAATAACAACATAAATCGAATAATAATTTTCATAGAAATTCACTATTAGACACTCTTTGTTGAGAAATGAGAAAAGTACAACTGATTAGAAAGTTCTAGAAAAGTCATTTTTGTGTTATTGTTAGATATGTCTGTGCATTGAAAGCCTGTTTTGTAATTTTTGTAGTGTGTTATTTTTAAAACAATTTTTATTAATAGCTGCAGGAATTAATAACTTTAATCATAATAAGTCAGTTACAAATCTGTAGAATTTTCACTTTTGTCTAAAGAAGCTTACAGGTAAAAATGAGACTCTCCTTCATCATGGAGAATATGAAAGATGAAACACACCTCAGTGTCCACAGAACAGTTACAAATGATGGGGACACAACCTGTGTGTGGCCTTCATCAATAAATAAACTGCGGTGTGTGCCATGGCAGGAGATAAGCGAGCAAAACACTCCTTAGCCCCCCTAGTAGACATCAGGTAGGTAATGGGGTCAGACACTGGTCAGAGATGGCACAATTACTAATTAGGACAAATGTAGTAACAGACACATTGCATTCAAAAATAAAGAAAATGTTCATCACAAGAAAATAAATAAAAAAAAAACAACCAATAATTAAACACCACAGCAAAGAATGAATATTCACCTGTTGCACTCATTCAAATCGATAATTTTGAAAAAAAAAAAAAAAAACAGGAAATAAATAAATCAAGCTCTAAGAGCCCAGCAGCCATCAGCTTACTAAAGTGTCTCCCAATGGTGAGACAAACCACAGCCATCTGACCTGAGCGCTCCGTCCACTAAACCTGCGCCGCTTCTCCCAAATCAGTTCTCCTCCTGAACTGAAAATCCCCCCTCAGTCTGCTTTCACGAGGTTTGTAAATGAACCAGCTGTCTGCTACACTAAATGAACATGCGACCATCTTGTTATGCATTCTGGGAGTTCTCCATTAATAAGAATAACACGGTTAGCACTAATTAACTCCTCTAAGAACAAAAGGGGCAACAAACCAACGTCCTCCGGCTGGTCGTCTCTCCCTGATTGCTGAGTTTGTTTTATTTCACCTCATCACTCGTCAATCACAAATCACCAGCAGCCTCATATTGGCGTCCAATGGCAGCAGCTGCGTCCTTCATGTGCACCGCGGGTGTAGTCAGGAATGTGGAGCCCCCCAGCCGTGTAAAGCCAAATCAAATCACAGTGACGCCCCACTTACATCATTCTGACTAATTATGACAACAAAGTAAATACTTTTAAAAATAAGGAAAAGAAAGAACTCGCTACTAACTCAAGGTGGTCTCGTTATTTGTGGTTGATAAAACATTTTATATACAAGTGGGGCTGCAGCCTCTCACACCTAAACACTGAAACATCTTTGTTTAATCTTTTTTAAAGGAAACACAAGTTCCATAATACCTTTGTTAACAATTTTTCTGAAAATAAAAGTCTTGTTTTTTAATAAAGTCATTATCAAACACGCTATGCCTCATCTAATAATTGAAGTAATAATAATAATAATTCTTTGCATTTATATAGCGCTTTCCTCACTACTCAAAGCGTTTAGCAATTGCAGGTTAAGGGCCTTGCTCAAGGGCCCAACAGAGCAGAGTCCCTTTTGGCATTTATGGGATTTGAACCGACAACCTTCCGATTGTCAGTGCAGATCCCTAGCCTCAGAGCCACCACTCCGCCAGTCTGAGGGGGCTGCCATTGTGCCAGTGCCCTCCACAGAAGAGTCGTCGTCTGTCGCTGACATCATGTGTGCTGTAGAATGTAAAGTAATCATACGTGAGTGCTCAGTTATTTCACGTGTGCTGTGGTCATATTAATATTTTTTTTAAAGTAATTTATATCCTGTGCCCAGTATGTCATGATAGTGTAAAGTGATATCTTTATAAATTAAAATGCTGATTATAAAGAGCGTAGAGTTGGCGGAGAATAAACAGCCTGTAGCAGAATCTTTGTGGTGAGCAGTCGGTGATGAAGGAGTCCGCACAGAGCATGAAGAGGCGCCATGAAGAGACAGCACTGACCCTCAAACACTTCACAGACCCTTCTGTGCTGCTAAAGTCCGTCAGTCCAAGTGCTCGGCCGCCCGCCTGCCGGTGAGTGGAGGTGAAGGTCCAGCCTTGGAGTGTCGCCCAGAGCTGAGCGGAGTACAATACAATAGCATACAGTGTGTGTGTGTATAGCGCAGGGACAGACTCTCAGGTGAGGATTGATGATCATAAATATACAATTAGCACAAGTAAAGAAACAGATTTGTAAAACACACAGAAAACAACGGAGAGAGTGAGCTACAGGAATGGAAAACAACAAAATCTGTCAACTAATTGATTGTTGAACTCTGGTCTGGTTATTCAAAAAAATGATAAAAGCAAATTTGTATTTCATTTCAGTTTGTTTTCTGTTTGCAGTTTTAATTTCAGTTTAGTTTTTATTTTTCAATCTTTTCCTTTCACTTTTATTTTGTTTAACATAACACCTTCTCGCCACTTTAGTTGCAGTTCTCATTAATAATCCTAACCTCTGAACTCCGGCTGTCCACACTCCTACTGTACAAATATGGAGTTCACCTCTGGAACTCGTTTTAGTCAAAGTGATCCTTCATAGGGGGGCAGCACAGAGGTGAGCACTGCTACCCCACATCTCCAGGCCACAGGTTCAAATCCCACCCTCTTCACTGACTACTTAAGGTCTTTAGGGTGTAAAGCAGTTCAGAAGTAAACCCCCCGATGATCGTCACGTAGCTGACTGGCCTGTCCATACGACAGCAGGACATTAGCAGCAGATTTGTGATGGAGTCACACCTGAGAGTCGACACCATCAGGACTGGCAGCCCTGACACCATGTGGTGTGCCAGCTCTGTGTGGTCAGCAGTGACATGAGAAGGTCATCAGTCTGACCACTTCATGGGCTCACATGTCAATTGTCACTTTATATTTACTGAATTCTAGTAATCGACTGACTGCCACCTCTAATCTGACAGCCATATTTAAAATGTTTCTAAATTCACAAACCAAACCCTCAATAGATGGACAGCACTGTGACTTGTCTTGTCATTGTGAATGTCCATTCAGGTGGCTTCTCATCAAGCAGTGACATCAAATGACCAACATAAGCTGATTTTTAGAATCAGGATTTGGCTGACAATCAAACACGTCCTTTGCTAATTCAAACATCCCCTCCATTTTTAGGGTCTCCAGTAAAATAAATCACATGAGGACTGGCTGGTCCTTTACGTGACTCCCACCAGCTACTGGCAGACCACCAGCACCTTGATTTATGTGAGCACTTGAAGTAAAGATCAGTTAGAGTTTGTCACAAAGTAGTTGTGACTTGTGTCATCGGGGTATTTAAATCTTTAACCTCTCCCTCAAGGTCCTTCATATCCTTATAAACCCGTCTTCTCTCACTGATTCACTCATTTTAAATGATCTGAGTTTAAATCAGGACTACAATTAAAATGGGAGAAAAATGGGAATTGAGAGCCAGAAGAGGAAATCAGAACTGAAAGATCAAAAAGCAGAGTGTCAAAACTGAAAGTGAAATCCAAACTCACAGTCCAAACACAAAGCACCAGTTGTGACGTCTGACTTTTACACACACGTGTGCTTATTCTTTATGTCACATCCACAAACTCAGATAACACAGAAGTCCAATGGACTGAACTTTATACTCCTTGATCTTTGAAAAAACGCTTAGTGTGACCCTGATTGTCACTTTATAGCAACTCCTTCACAACAGACACACAGAATAGTGACACACAAGAACTGAAGATGGCGTCACAGGAAAATATAAAATATAATCAACTTCCTCAAAGTGTAAAGAATTCAGAAGAAGTTATAACACAAAAACACTAAAGAACAAGAAAAACAGAAACAAATTTTCAATATTAATGTAAAGAAATCAGTGGAATTCATCACAATAACACACTGTGACCAACATGTGGTACAAGACCACTGAGCAGCTCACCTCGGCCTTGAAGCTTTTGAAAAGTCTGACACTCCCTGAGTCCTGTGGTCTGACGAAGGCCTGAAATGTGGCGCTGACCTCGTCTTTGGCTCATCTTTTCGTCGGCCATTAAGAAGATTTCAGTTGTTAGTCGAGCACCGAAACTCAGCTCAGTGTGTCCTCCTTGTTGGAGATCTGCAGCACCTCAGAGTCCAATGACATTTGATTTGTGGCCCTTGTCACTTGTATGTCACTCTCATTTGTACACATTTTACTTTAGCTGTTTATTGTCACCATGTCTTTGAGTACTTGACTTATAAATGTGAAGTCAGCCAAACACCTTAAAGTCTTATCAGCATAAAAATGAAAAAAGAATCAGCACCAAGAGCTGGTCCCTGATGTGTGTCTAACCACTGTGCCACTGTCCTGTTCATGTCACACGTTTGAGTGTCTGTGTGTCACTTCAGCCCTCCTTAGCCTTCACACTTTGACCAAATGTTTAACAACACAATAATGAAACACTTCAGTCAGTCGACATTTTTAGGTCATCTAAAGACACCAAAGCGTCCCATTTGATCAAAGGCCTGATAAATCAAATTCACTGAGATGGCCGCCTTCTCTTCACACCTTCTCAGGCTGACTGACAGCTCATGTCCCGCCTCCTCTGTCATTCTGGCCAATCCTGATTCCCAGTTCTGTGGGCCAGAGGCTGAGGTGCCACACTTGACATCCCAGTGACGCGGGTTCAGTTCCTGCCTGTCACATGCTGTGTGACCCTGAGTGAGTCACTTCACCTGTCTGTGCTCAGAGTAAGAACACAAGGAGAGAGCTGGACATGTAAAGTGACTTTGGATTGAAAGGCGCTATATAAAATAAAGGGGATGGCTTTGTCTCTCTTCATATTTTTTATCTGGAATGTCTTCATTTATATTTGCCCACAAATTCTAATTTGTAAACTGCGTCCATTTGTCCACTTTGTCACAGTGACACTCAAACACATTTTTATTCTTTATTTGATTTTGATTTTTCTGTCTTATTATTTTATCCTCTCTGTTATTTATTATTCAGTTTTATAACTTTGGTGCTTAAGTGTCCATGAAGAGTCCAGGGTCCAAACTCTCTACTGACCACCAAAGCTCTTCAGTCCACCATGTCTGTGACAGCTGGTGTGTGCAGTGACACTGAGAGAGACCCTCGCTATGACACAACAAGCCCGTCACCTTGAACCTGTGTCACCAGCCGGCTGAGTGGAGTTTGTCCATTGAGCTCAGGTGGCTGATAGGCTTTAGAGAAGATGACTGAACAGAGTGGAGCGTCACTGTGAGCAGCCGGTGACCCTCTGTGTGTCTCTCCTGGACTGGACTGTCATGTCCTCCTGTGTCCCATCACCTCTCCTGTCACCTCTCCCTTGTCACTTATTTATCTTTGGGCTCGTTGTGTTTATTTGTCCTCTTGTTTGTGTTGTAACTTTGTGACTAGCGCTCTATAAAATAAAGGCTGACTGATTTACAGCTGCTGTCACTGCACATCTGGAGAGGCTGGCATTTGTAAATGGCCTCCTGTCAATCATTTCAGTTGTGTCCTCACCCTGAGTCCTGAATGATGGACAGAAATCTGAGTTTGTCACTCGGCTGTCACCAACTCAGAGAAGAGCATCTGAACACTCAAGTGGAGGACAAGGTCAGTCCTGCTGTGTGACACTCCTGTCCAGTGTGACGGCTGACGTCCTCTCATCACTCAGGGTAACGTGACAGACAGAAGATGCTTCAGGTATATAGCGCCTTGAAGGGCAACATTGGTGTGGAGTTCAAATTGTGTTTCAGTTCAAATGCTAGCAGCAGCCTGCTGTTCAGTGACACACCTGAGCATCCAGCTCTGCTTGTAGTCATCATGTCACTTATTGAGACCACCGATGGCCTGTCTGTCTCTCCTCATGTCCTCACTTCTCTCTCTTCTTCTCCACAGCCTGTCTTATTGTGGTCTCACCTCCAGATGTTGCTCAACTCTCTCCTCAGCTCTTTCTGCTCCACACTCACGACTGACTGAACTGACCCTGAGCAAAAACATCATGGAGGATTCAGGAGTGAATCAGCTGTGTGAGGGGCTGAGGAGTGAAAACTGCAAATTAGAGAAACTGAAGTAAGTGAACAACAAGTGTGTGTGTGTGTGTTTGTGTGTGTGTGTGTGTGTGTGTTTGTGTGTGTGTGTTTGTGTGTCTTATGAATTTTATTTCTTGTCACATTATGGCTCTGACTTTTCCACTCCCACAACACAAACGCTGTGTTTAATCAGGACAGACTGCAGTGTCCCTTATGGACAGACAGATGGACGTGAGGTGACACAACTGCAGATTTCCCTTTTAAAAATTAAATTCATAAAGACAGCATTGTGACCCTGAGCCCCTCCACCACACTGGTCACTCTCCTCATCCTCTCTGTCCAGACTGTTGTTTTATTTCTTGTCCCACAAGCTCACGCTGTCCATTCTTTATTTTAATCTCGTACTTGTTCCTGTCCTCCATTGTCACTTTCCTCCTTACAGTCCTCAGTTGTCCTCAGTAAAGTTTGTTAAAAATCACTAAAATAGAATAAGGAGGAGAAACACAGTCAGTGTGAGGAGAAGAGCTGACTAAAGTGACAGAAGACAAAGAGGAGTGGACAGCTAGAGCTGGACTAGAGTGACAGATAAGGACAAAAAGAATAGAATAACAAAGATAAGGAGAGACAAGAGAAGTAGATGAACAGATGGAATGAAAGGATGAATAAAAGAGGAGGACAAGGCAGAGGATTAGGAGAAGGAGAGAGACGAGGACAAACAGAGGAACAGGAGGAAAGGTGGACAGCAGCAGTAGAAATGACCAGCCAGCCACCTCAGTGGGTGTGTCAGTGAGATACTCCAGTGTGAGGAGTGGCGCCCTCTTGTGTTTGTAACTCACACTTGTGTCTCTTGTGGGACATTAAAACAAGAATCTCACCACATGATCAGTGTAGGCTATCACATGACTTTTTCAATAATCCAGTATATAGCGCCTTTTTGATATTTTTGTACACACATGGTCCTCACTGATGTCATCAGAGGTCCAAGCCCTCTGCCTCACAAATCCTTCTTTTCTCATTTCACTCTGTCAGGGTCTTCCTCAATGCCAGCAGACAATCAAACAGTCGACTGGAGATGTGAATAATTTGACGTCACTAAGGACACCTGTCACACTAGTCCTGTGCTCCACTGGTCACTCTGGTCACTTTGTTATTCTCTTTACTACTAAATACAAAGCTGTGTGGTGACACATGTCAGGGGTCAGTGGTTGTGTTCGGGTTTTTAAATTAAAATGGTGGACTCAGAGGGGCGTAGGTGGATGTGGTAGTGTGGTTGAGCAGAGCAGCCCTGGAGTGTTGGTGGTGAATTGGCGGAGCGCACTTTATACCTGCAGACACGTGTGGTTCAGCCAGTGTCCTCATTAGACACCTGCACCCCAGGGAGTTTAAAATGAGCTGAGCAGGATAGTCAAGAACAAAACTGAACAGGAAAGAAAAATGAAAAATGGAGACGGAGGTTAAACAAGAAATAAAGTAAATGCAGAATCGTGAACAAGCTGATGGAAGACGTTGAGAAGGGGGCATGAGTGGAGTGAGCACATGGCACTCAAGAGTCAAGGACAAAACCTGCCTCATTTTAATCTATGGATTGTTTACTCTAATTTTAATCAACACCAATGAACACTCTTTCTAGTGGGGAATATTTATTTATTTATTTATTTATTTATTTATTTATTTATTAACTTATTTATTGAAGAAGCACTGCACTTTATTTTAGTTTTGAATAATTTGTTCAGTTGTATCATAAGATCACTCAACACTGACCATCTGCTTTTGCTCATTTGTGTTCTTATTGTTCTGCTAATCCTCAGACTTGACTATTGACATCTGCAGGCCACCAAGGCCATCACAAGCCAGTTAAGAGCACAGAGATCAGAGAGGCCACAGAGGAGTCATAGGACAGCTTTAAGTCAACATATTTCAGTGTCTTTTAAACAGACAAGTGGGCATTAGCACAAAACAAAAGGACAAAGTCAAGTTCAAGCCTGAACTCAGATGACTGGGCCAAGACAAAGAACTGGGAGGAAAAAGGCTCAGCACAGCCTGGAGAAAAGGAGCAGAGAGGACAAAATGTAGACCTGAGACAACTTGGGGACAATTCTGTGCACATGTCTATGTGACAAATGAAAACTAGTAACCCACAACAATATGAAAATGTAAATTGCTCAACCCAGCCTGATAGACCAGATGGACAAGTACAATCTTCTTCTTCTTCTTCTTCTTCTTCTTCTTCTTCTTCTTTCAACTGCTCCCATTACGGGTTGCCATAGCGGATCATCTTCTTCCATATCTTTCTGTCCTCTGCATCTTGTTCTGTTACATATTCACCTGCATATCCTCTCTCACCACAACCATAAAACTCCTCTTAGGCCTTCCTCTTTTCCTCTTCCCTGGCAGCTCTATCTTTAACATCCTTTTCCCAATACACCCAGCATCTCTTCCTTGCACATGTCCAAACCAACTCAATCTCGCCTCTCTGATTTTGCCTCCCAACAGTCCAACTTGATCTGACCCTCTAATGTCCTCATTTCTAATCCTATCCATCCTTGTCACACCCAATGGAAATCTTAATATCTTTAACTCTGCCACCTCCAGCTCTGTCTCCTGCTTTGTGGTCAGTGTCACTGTCTCCGACCCATATAATATAGCTGGTCTCACTATCATCCTGTAGACCTTCTCTTTCACTCCTGCTGAAACCCGTCTGTCACAAACCACTCCTGACACTCTTCTCCATCCATTCCACCCTGCCAGCACTCTCTTTTTCACCTCTCTTCCACACTCCCCATTACTCTGTACTGTTGATCTCAAGCATTTAAACTCATCCACCTTCGCCAACTCTACTCCCTGCATCCTCTCCATTCCACTGACCTCCCTCTCATTCACACACATGTATTCTGTCTTGTTCCTACTGACCTTCATTCCTCTCCTCTCTAGAGCAGATCTCCACCTCTCCAGGGTCTCCTCGACCTGCTCCCTACTATCACTACAGATCACAATGTCATCAGCAAACATCATAGTCCATGGGGATTCCTGTGTAATCTCGTCTGTCAACCTGTCCATCACCATTACAAATAAGAAAGGGCTAAGAGCCTATCCCTGATGTAATCCCACCTCCAACTTGAATGCATCTGTCACTCCTATCACAGACCCCAACACTGTCACACTTCCCTCGTACATATCCTGTACAACTCTTACGTACTTCTCTGCCACTCCCAACTTCTTCACACAATACTACAGCTCGTCTCAAATCACCTTGTCATATGCTTTCTCCAGGTTCATAAAGACTTCTCTTTACTTCTCCATCGACACCCTCAGAGCAAACATCACATCTGTGGTGCTCTTTCTTGGCATGAAACCATCCTGCCGGTTACTAATCATCACCTCACTTCTTAACTGAGCTTCCACTGCTCTTTCCCATAACTTCATGCTGTGGCTCATCATTTTTATTCCCCTGTAGTTACTACAGTCCTGCACATCCCCCTTATTCTTAAATATCAGCACCAGTACACTTCTTCTCCACACCTCAGACATCCTCTCACTTTCCAAGATTCCATTAAACAATCTGGTTAAAAACTCCACTGCCATTTCTCCTAAACACCTCCATGCTTCCACAGGTATGTCATCTGGACCAACAGCCTTTCCATTCTTCATCCTCTTCATAGCTGTCCTTACTTACTCCTTGCTAATCCGTTGCACTTCCTGATTCACTACCTCCACATCATCCAACCTTCTCTCTCTCTCATTCTCTTCATTTATCAACCTCTCTAATCCTCTCTTTTCATCTGCTCAACACACTCTCCTCATAAAAAAGACCACCAGACATTCACAAAGCTGCTGTTCACTTCCACTCTACCACATTAGGGGTGACTCAGGAAAAACTGACACGATGTGACTGCACTTTCATGACATTTTGTATCGATTAAGTCCTGAAGAAAAGGATGTTGTAATTGTATTGAAATGACAAGATAAATTCTTTTCATCATATTACAGTCCCTGACTTCACTAGCAATTAGTCATTTGTATTACACGTGTGAAGTATTATAAATGTTTGGAGGGCAGACATTCCATCTCACATAACAAGGAAGCTTTAGCTTTTCGTAAAGGAGACAATTGTCCCCAAGTGCTTGAAAGTCACCAGCATCATACCTGTGCCAGTGACATCAGCTGTTTCCTGCCTCAGTGACCATCACCTAATGGCAATCACACTGGTTATCATGAGAGGCTACTTATGAGGTACATGAACACTGATGTCACTGCCTCAAATGACCAACTCCGGTTTGTCACTCCAATGATCCCATGTCCTTTGCCCTTCACCTGGCCCTGTCCCACCTTAGTAAATAGGACACTCACGTCAGGATGCTGTTCACTGATTTCATTTCAGCATTTACAGCCGCCATCCCTCATAAACTGGTGGAGAAACTGCATCTGCAGGCCCTCTGATATGGTGCAGGACCATCAGTCTCTGGACACTTTATTCACCGGCTGTATGGTAGAAGATACCTGAACAGAGACGTCTTCTTTCCACAGACTGTCAGTTCTTCTCCACACCAAAGTTTGCACTCACACGTCTCCTTTGTCATTATGTTTGCCATGTCTTTGTAGAGTTCGTTCTTGCAATGTAACTCGATCTCTGTATGTTGTAGAGTCACGCGGTGCTTGCCAGTGCAGGCCCAATATATTTTTACTCACTAGAATGGAGATCATGCCACTGTGGCCAACACTCCCTTTTTAATCAGATCTACGTTGACTGGCACAGCTTATCCTGCATCTGACTTGGCACTGATATCATCCCAGCTGACACCATTGCAATGTTGATATCATATAATACAATGTCTGTGCAGCCAGCAGCTACAATTCAAAAAGATTTCGTCCAGATGGCTGCAGTTATACTTCAATTTAAACATAAGACCACCAAGCCAGCTTCTTAATATGTTTATATGTGTTTATAAAGTCCACTTGTCATCTGCAACTCTTTGTTGGGTGGCACATTATTTCTAGGCACTCTGTCCTTCTTTGACATTGGTGTGACATTAACATTTATATTTATATGCTTGACAGACACTTTTACCCAAAGCGACTTACAAAGGAGGTCAACATAAAAAAGTAACATCAGTCTATGGACTTATTAAAGCAAGTGTGGCAGGACAGGTTACAAAAGTTGATCATCACAAACGAAGAGCTATACAGTAAAGCCAGCATAAAAGATAAATGGTCATTTAACAATATGGCAGATATTTACAGAGTATGAAACATTCTTTAACTGTTTGGTGGATATTCACAGAGCAGGAGGGTCTTCAATCGCTTCTTAAACACATTGAGGGAGTCAGTGGTTCAGACAGAGGTGGCAGCTTGTTCAACCAACTAGGAGCTCCACATGAAAAGCATCTGAATTGACATTTGGTACGACACAGAGGTGACATCACCAGACGCTGTTCACTGGCAGACTTATGTGGGCGAGAAGGACCACAGCACCTCACCAGTGTCTCCATATACTCAGGTATTGACTCAATGACTACTCTGTTGGAAAGCATCAAGGATTTGAACTTAATGTACAGTATGCTGCTACAGAGAACCAAAGTAGAAATCTGAGGAAAGGTGTGACTTGCACCTGTCTTGGCTGGTTGAATACAAGATGGCCGCTCCATTTTTGACCATCTGTAGTACCTTGACAGCATACAGTGGCTATACAAAGTCTATACACCAATGCCAAAATAGCAGGTTTTCTGTGTTAAAAAAATGAAACCAAGATGAATCCTGTCATGACAGACTTTTTCTCTCTGCCATATTAATTCTACAGAATGTTTGTTTGTTTATTGTTGCAGTTGTTTTTTTTTTTTTACGTTATATAAATATAAAATACTGGACTTCAACAGTCTCATATCTCCAGTCATCTGACTGTGACTCCTGCACTCAGCTTTCTGTTAGCTAAACCTTGTGAATTAGCGCATTTCCAGAGGTCCCTGACACCCCTCTATTACAACATCTGTCTAAGATTAATGAGAAGACAAGGAGATATCTGGTCAGGGAGGCCAGCAAGAGGTCTACAGCAACACTAAAGCAGCTGCAAAATTTCCTGACAAGTCCTGGCTGTTCTCTACATGAGACAACAATCCGTCATTTTCTGGGTTGTGGGAAAAGGCAGTGAGACGAAAGCCTTTTCTCACAAAGCAAAACATCCAAGCCTGGGTAAAACTACATGCACTCTCCCACAAGTATGTGGAAAGATGTATTATGGTTTGATGAGACCAAGTTTGAACTTTTTGGCAATAATTCCAAATGGTATGTTTGAACCAACACAGAACTACATCAAAAGAACACCATGAGACCCACAGTGAAGCACACTGGAGGCAGTGTCAGGCTTTGGGGTTTGCATTTCTTCAGCTTTAACTGGGGCTTTAGTCAGGGTGGACGGAGTCATGAAGAGCTCCAAGTGTCAGTCTATTTTGGAACAAAACCTTCAAGCATCTGCTAGGAAACTGAAGAAGAAGAGGAACTTCACCTTTCAGCATGACACCAGGTTTTTGTAGTATGTTCTCCTAATTTTCACTGACAGTCTCTGATTTGTTTTCACCTTCTTTGTACAGATTGCAGTTTTACAATGAATGAGGTATGAGCTCTGACAGGATTTCTCTTGGTTTCATTTATTATCATTTTGGAGGGGGTGTGTAAACTTTTTATATCCACTGTATGTGGATGCTCCTGCTAATGGTGAGTTACAGTAATTCAGGAGTGATAAGAACAAAACCTTGACCAGAAGTCGGGCTGTGTATTCAGTCAGGTAAGGTCTGATCTTGTAGATGTTATACAGAGTGAATCTGCATGAATGAGAGACATCAGAAATGTGGTCAGAGAAAGATGGCTGCTTATCACCACCCCAAGGCTGCGTATGGACTTGTCAGCTGTTAGTGACAATGAGCTGTGCAGAGATGGAGAGCTGAACAGACTGACTGGCCAGAGTAACAAGAAGCTCTATCTTTGCCAGGCTGAGCTGTAGATGCTGGTATTTCAACCTGATCCAGGTTGAAATACCAGTAAGACATACAGAGAATTCAGCTGATGCCATGTTTTCCTCAGGGGAGAACGACAGGTACAGCTGTGCACCGTCAGCAGAGCACAGATATGAGAAATCATTGAATTGGATGATGGGGTCCAGAGAGGTGATGTAGAGAGAGAAGAGTAGAGGACTCAGCATTGACCCTGGGGCAGCCCTGTAAATGTCTGATGCACCATTGACATTTCTTCTTGCCAGGACAGATGCCCAAGATCTAGGTCTCAAACCATCTGAGAGAAGTCCTGGTGGTGTCAGGTTCAGAGAGGGGGGTGCAAAGAATCTCATGATTGACTGTGTCAAAGGCTGAGGAGATATCTAGAAGGATCAGGACTGATGACATGTTGGGAGCTGTAGCTAACCATAGCTGGTCGACCACAATCAGTAGAGCTGCCTCAGTAGAGCAGTAACTTTTGATGCTAGACTGTTTGGGATCAAGCAGACAAGTAAAAAAAAGTCTTGGTTAGACACACAGCACAGTCAAGTGTTTTGGATGGATAGGAAAGGAGAGAGACAGGCCTGTAATGGCTAACTTAGGACAGATTGAGTGTTGTTTTTTGAGGAGTGGGATTATCAGAGCAGGTCTGAACATCGTAGGAAAGGTACTTGAGATGAGCGAGGTGTTAATGATGTGATGATGTGTGTAATTTCAGAAATGAGTGAGGAGAGATAGCCTGAAGGAGATGTGAGGAAATGGGGTTGAGTGGACAGGTATTGGGGTGACTGGAGAGGAGGTTGGAAACATTAGCGTCAGAAAGTGGAGAGAATGTGGAGAATGTTGGGTGATACTTGGCAGGAGGAATGATGACTGGCAGTGATGATGAGAACTGACCACTGATAGCAGCCACCTTTTGACCTAATCAAGGAGGTTGGAGGAGGAGGTGGTAGAGGGTTAAAAATAAAGGTGAAAGTGCAGAACAGAGAGTGTGTGTCAGAAGTGTTGTTAATTCTGGTCTGATAGAAACGTACCTTAGCATTGGTGGTGGCAGAAGCGAAGGATGATAGAAGGGATTATACTTAACCAGGTATGCCTGAGCCTTTGACTTCCTCCATTTCCTATCAGCTGTTCTAAGCTCAGTGTTTTGACTCTGAAGTACTTCATAAAGCCAGGGGCAGGAGGGTCTTCCACATGCAGGCCTAGAAAAGAGAGGACAGACATTGTCAAGACAGGAGGGCAGAGTTAAGCATAGGGTGTCTGTGGCAATATTGGTATTGAGAGTGGAGAAATGGTCAGGAGGAGAGAGAGAAGAGGAGACCAGGGAAGAGTAGCTGGTGGGAGAGAAGGAGCAATTGAGATGGCAGAAGGATACAGTGGGTGTTATAGAAGAGGTAAGAAACAGAGAGAATTGAATGAAGAAGTGGTGAGACGTGTGTGGAGGAGTGACAGTTGCCTTTGTAGGAGTGCAGTTGTGTGAAACATCATTGTCAAGGAGATTGTCGGCCTTTTGAATGGTGAGTTGGTGTGTTATGTCGAATGAGGAAAGAAGAGCAAGAAAGTCTGCAGCAGGAGGACTGACCAGGTGGATGTTCAGGTCCCTGATGTTTAGAAGTGGGCTGCTGTGATCTGGGAGGGAAGAGAGCACTCCATCCAGCTCATCGAGGACCTTCTTGAGCAAAACTGGAGGGTGATAAATAACAATACTGTTAATGTTAATAGGATGGGAGACAGTAGTTGGCTTGTACTCAATGACTGTGTAGTTATATGGCAAGTCAAATGAACATTTAGAGAAAACTCAGAATGAATCTAGATATATTAAAATGCAGTTTATTTTTTAAGATATTTGAAACTCATTTTGGGATATCTTAAAATAAGTTCCTCAACATTTTATGATATCTGCAGTCCATTTTGAGACATCTCAAATGCTTTCAAGATATCCCAAATGAATTTTGAATTTTCATATAGAAAGCCAAATTAACATTTAGAGATATCTTCAAATACATTTCAAAATGTCTTAAAATACATATTTAGATATCTTAAAGTAACTTCCTGTGTATACATTTTCTGATATCTTGAAATCACTTCCTGCAAAATTTACTGTTCTTTTAATGGGACTTCCTGTCTTTTCTAAGATATCTTAAACTGAGTTTCAGATATCCATCCATTCATCCATCCATTATCCAACCCGCTATATCCTAACTCAGGGTCACAGGGGTCTGCTGGAGCCAATCCCAGCCGACACAGGGCAAAAGGCAGGAAACAAACCCCGGGCAGGGCACCAGCCCAGAGTTTCAGATATCTTAAAAAGTAAATTATATTTTAAGATATCTGAAATTCATTATGAAATATGTCTCAATGTTAATTTGACTTGCCATACAAAAAGATCTGTGTGGACAATGAAAGCAGCCTTGGAGACTTTGGATTGAATCTTCACTCCAGAGCTTCACTGTCTTAGATAGATAGATAGATAGATAGATAGATAGATAGATAGATAGATAGATAGATAGATAGATAGATAGATAGATAGATAGATAGATAGATAGATAGATAGATAGATAGATAGATAGATAGATAGATAGATAGATAGATAGATAGATAGATAGATAGATACTTTATTAATCCCAGGGGGAAATTCACATACTCCAGCAGCAAAAAATATTAAATTAAAGAGTAATAAAAAATGCAGGTAAAAAAAAAACAAAACAGACAATAACTTGAATAATGTTCAACGTTTACCCCCTCTGGTGGAATTGAAGAGTCGCATAGTTTGGGGGAGGAATGATCTTCTCAGTCTGTCAGTGGAGCAGGACAGTGACAGCAGTCTGTCACTGAAACTGCTCCTCTGTCTGGAGATGACACTGTTTAATGGATGTAGTGGATTCTCCATAATTGATAGGAGCCTGCTGAGTACCTGTTGCTCTGCTACGGATGTCAAACCGTCCAGTTCTATGCCAACAATAGAGCCTGCCTTCCTCACCAGTTTGTCCAGGCGTGAGGCATCCTTCTTCTTAATGCTGCCTCCCCAGAACACCACTGCGTAGAAGAGGGCACTCGCCACAATCATCTGATAGAACATCTGCAGCATCTTACTGCAGATGTTGAAGGATGCCAGTCTTCTAAGGAAGTACAGGCGGCTCTGTCCTTTCTTGCACAGAGAATCAGTATTGGACTTTTAAATTCCTACAGAAAGAGCTGAATGTAAGAAATAGTGTGGAGTATTTCACAAGAGTGCTGCAGAATTACAAACAAAGTGCAAATCAGAAAATGTGTTTGTGCTTTTGGTGCCTTTGTTTAAGGCCTGGTGACAAAGGTTAGGCTTCTGATGATTTGGTCTGAGTATTCACTTTCAGCGTGTCGACTAAAGCTGTGATAATCGTCTCTGTTGGCATCGATGGGTGAGCCTTAGGATGAATACAAACAATGGTGACAAATATTTGTGGAAATTCTCTGGATGAGTAGAGTGGTTTGAGTGACACGCTGAGCAGCTCAATGTCCACAGAGCTCACTGCTTTTCTGACTGTTTACTGATTGAGACCCCCATTTATATACAGATGGGCAGATGCCACCGGGCCCTTTACCTGTGATGATGATGTCTCAATGATGAGCTCTGTGACACTGGTGGACTCAGAGAGACATGTCTCATAATGCAGGCTTCTCTGTATTCTGTCTGAACGCAACCTTTAGTTTGGAATTCATCAAGTTGATTACGTAAGGACTGCACAGTCGCCATTATTACAGTCCAAGTGGAATGTGTTGGGTTACCTGATACCTCAAACAAGCCCCTCCACATCTGCCCCATTTCAGTGTCCTCCGCTTCTCACCTTCACCAGACTCATCCTGTCTCTTCAAAGAGGAAAGTTCTGGAAGGAGCTCCGGTCTGTGTCTGCACTTGGCAGGTACCATCACAGTAGACAATCCTAGCTGTACTGAATCACTCAGGTAAATACAAGACACATCGGGACGACAGCAAGAAAAGTGAAAAAGTATCACCAAAAAAATAAAAACAAATAAAAGCAGAGACTCCATAACTCTTCAGTGACACATATATCCTTTTATTTCTGTTCAGAAAATGAACCCATGATTAAAAATTAATAACAACAAATAAAAAAACTTCAACAAAGACGGAGACAAACAGACCTGCTGCTGGTCACCACTAGAGCTGCCAGTCCTGAGTGGTAAATGACAGACCAGAATTCCAGTTTGTCCTCCTCACCCCATGGTCACCTGTGACAAGTCCATCTGGTCACCTGAGTGCAGGACGCCATCAGTCTCATGTCTGTGACGTTCTTATCCAGTGTTGATGTCCACATGTCAGTCTGAACGACTTGGCAACAGTCAGTCCAGCGTGAAGGCAGGAGACCCTGTCAGGTATATAGTGCCTTACTTTATAAGAATGTCAGTGGTCTCGTGTTCACACTGCACTTCAGTGAAAAGTCAGAATACAAGTGGCCATTGAACCTTTGTGTTGTTTGTCCTTCTGTCTGTTTGTCTCTCCTCATGTCCTCACTTCTCTCTCTTCTTCTCCACAGCCTGTCTAGTTGTGGTCTCACCTCCAGATGTTGCTCAGCTCTCTCCTCAGCTCTTTGTGCTCCACACTCACGACTTACTGAACTGAACCTGAGCAAGAACAAGGACATGGAGGATTCAGGAGTGGAACAGCTGTGTGAGGTGCTGAGGAGTGAAAACTGCAAATTAGAGAAACTGAAGTAAGTGAACAACAAGTGTGTGTGTGTGTGTGTGTGTGTGTGTGTGTGTGTGTGTGTGTGTGTGTGTGTGTGTGTGTGTGTGTGTGTGTGTGTGTGTGTGTGTGTGTGTTTAAGTGTGTGTCTCATGAATTTTATTTCTTCTCACATTATGGCTCTGACTTTTCCACTCTCACAACACAAACGCTGTGTTTAATCAGGACAGACTGCAGTGTCCCTTATGGACAGACAGATGGACGTGAGGTGACACAACTGCAGATTTCCTTTAATAATTCAATTCATAAAGACAGCATTGTGACCCTGAGCCCCTCCACCACACTGGTCACTCTCCTCATCCTCTCTATCCAGACTGTTGTTTTATTTCTTGTCCCACAAGCCCACGCTGTCCATTCTTTATTTTAATCTTGTACTTGTTCCTGTCCTCCATTGTCACTTTCCCCCTTACACTCCTCTGATGTCCCCAATAAAGTTTATTAAAAGTCACTAAAATAGAATAAGGAGGAGAAACACAGTCAGTGTGAAAAGAAGAGCCAACTAAAGTGACAGAAGACAAAGAGGACTGGACAGCTAGAGCTGGACTGAAGTGACAGATAAGGACAAGAAGAATAGAATAGCAAAGATAAGGAGAGACAAGAGAAGGAGATGAACAGAATGAAGAAAAGGACAAATAAAAGAGGAGGACAAGGCAGAGGATAAGGAGAAGGAGAGAGAGGAGAACAGACAGAGGAACAGGAGGAAAGGTGGATAGCAGCAGGAGAAATGACCAGCCAGCCATACACAGAAAGAGAAGGTCACAGGGAAGAGAGGATTAGGACTGAAGGCAGTGTGGTCAGTAAGGTGGGAGACACAGGAAGTGACCGCCATTATAGCCAAGTGGACTGAACAGGCCGACATCATTCTACAAGACATGACCCCCAGGTCTACACAGGACATCGACATATATCTGTCAGTGGGCTTAGTGACCGACAGGTGGACACACACATCATGTGCAGTAGACGTCAGAGACACTGAGAGAATTCTGGGAAGGTGACCTCAGTGGGCATCTCAGTGAGATACTCCAGTGTGAGGAGTGGCGCCCTCTTGTGTTTGTAACTCACACTTGTGTCTCTTGTGGGACATTAAAACAAGAATCTCACCACATGATCAGTGTAGGCTGTCACATGACTTTCTCAATAATCCAGTATATAGCGCCTTTTTGATATTTTTATACACACATAGGCATTAGCACAAAACAACTGCTAAGAACAACAAGGACAAACTTGGGTTCAAGCCTGGCCGAGACAAAGAACTGGGAGTACTAGAAAAAGGCTGAGCACAGCTTGAAGAAAAAAAGCAGGGAGGACAGAGAAAGATCTGAGACAAGCTTGGGACAGTTCTGTGCACGTGGCTATATGACAAGTGACAACTAGTAACCCACAACAAGAAGAAAATGTAAAGTTGCTCAACCTGCCTGACATACCACCTGGACCAGCCAATAGCAGATAAAAAAGACCACCAGACATTTACAAAGCTGCTGTTCACTTCTACTACACCACATTAGGGGTGACTCAGGACAAAGTGACACCATGTGACTGCACTTTCATGACATTTCCTATCCATTAAGTCATGAAGAAAAGGATATTGTAATTGTAATTATTGTGATGATATATAGTGGGGGTTGTAGAAGAGTAAAAGAGAGATGAAGCAGAGAAATCTGAATTGAAATAGTAGTCAGAAGTGTGTAAGGGAGTGATAGGGGCATTTGTGGGAGTGAAGTTGTGTGACAGAACAACGTTGAGCAGATTGATGGCCTTTTGAGTTGGTGTGTTTTGATGTAGGGAGAAAGAAGAGTGAGAAAGTCTGCAGCAGGAGGACTGACCAGGTGGATGTTCAGGTCCCTGGTGTTTAAAAGAGGGCTGCTGGAGGATGATAAATAACAACACTGTTAATGTTAATTGGATAGGAGACAGTAATTGCTTTGTACTCAAAGACTGCTTAGTTGTATGGCAAGCCAAATTAACATTTAGAGATATTTCAAAATGAATTTATATATTTTAAAACACAATTTACTTTTTAAGATATCTGAAACTCATTTTGAGATAACTTAAAATAAGTTCCTTAATATTTGACATATTTCAATGCATTTCAAGAAACCTTACATGCATTTTCATTGATCTTAAATTGACCATGTATGCATTTCAAGATATCCCAAAGTCACTTTCTGTAAAATTGTCTATTCTTTCAAAGTGACATCCTGTCTATTATACAATATCTTGTAATGTATTTGAGGTATCTGAAAATGGACAGGAAGATGATTTGAAATATCTGGAAATGTATTTCACATATCTTTAATTGTATTGTAGATAGTTGAAAATGCTCTTCTGATACCTCAGAATACTGTAAGTTAATGTCTTTTTAAAGCTATCTCAAATTGTATTTGAGATATCTTGAAATAGATGCATTTTCAGATACAGTATCTTTAATTCATTATGAGATATTTTAAATGCACTTCCAGATATCCTGAAATGTTAATTTGGCTTGCCATATGGGAAGTTATTTTACGATATCTCAAAATATAATTAATATATTAAAAAGCATTTAAGATATCTTGAAATTCACTTTTATTTGAAACACCTAAAATACATTTTTAGACATCACAAATGAATTTCACTATATCTTTAGATAGATAGATAGATAGATAGATAGATAGATAGATAGATAGATAGATAGATAGATAGATAGATAGATAGATAGATAGATAGATAGATAGATAGATAGATAGATAGATAGAACTTTGCTTGTCCCCAGGGGATATTTAGCAATAGAGATGATTGAATATAACACAAGGGGAATTACAGTAATGATATGTGAAAATATTAAATGAGAGACAGCCCTGGTCAGAGTCACCAATGACCTCCTGATGGCTGCTGACCAGGGCTCTCCATCACTCCTTATCCTCCTGGACCTCACAGCTGCATTCGATACGGTAGATCATAATATTCTCCTTCATCATCTTCACTATATAAATGGACTTTCTGGCATTGCTTTAGAGTGGTTTGAGTCCTATCTTACAGATAGGGCTGAGTATGTGGCCTTGGGAGATGCTAAATCTCATACCTGCACTGTCACTTGTGGAGTCCCACAAGTATCAGTCCTTGGGCCAACCCTCTTTAATATCTACATGCTACCCCTGGGTCACATCATCCACAAGCATGGAGTTTCATTCCATTGCAATGCCGATGATAAGCAGCTCTACAGTATGTGAGACTGGATTCAACTTCTCTTACACCTCCATCAACTCTTTCTTCTTGCTTGGATGAGATTGAGGTCTGGATGTCCAAGAACATCCTCAAGCTGAACAGCACCAAAACTGAAGCTCTTTTAATTGGCACCCCCCATCAACTTCGTTCCTCTGTAAATTTTATTTCCTTTTCTGACCGTACCATTACCCTCTGTCCTTCTGTTACAAATCTGGGTGTCAAGTTAGACTCCCATCTGTCATTTGATACACATTTCCATCACCTTTGTCTCTGAAATATAGCCAAACTCTGTCCCTACCTTTCCCTCTGTGATGCTGAAAAGCTGGTTCATGCCTTTGTCTCCTCCAGGCTGGACTATTGTAATGCACTCCTCATTGGGATACCCAACAAGAGCCTTCAAAAGCTCCAACAAATTCAAAATAGTGCTGCAAGAATCCTGATGAGGGTGCGGAAATATGAACACATTTCACCAATCCTTCGGTCACTTCATTGGCTCCCTATCCACCTCCGTATCGAATACAAACTCTGTTTGTTTACTCACCAGTGTATTCATGAAAATGCTACACAATATCTCGAGGAACTCCCAATACTACAATCTACTACAAGAAACCTCCGTTTTACAAATACCTACCACCTTTGCCACCCCTGTGACCAAACTTCGTACAATGGGTGACTGAGCCTTTGCAGCCGCTACTCCACGGCTCTGGAATGTTCTACCAGAGAGCCTGAGAACACAGCAGATTGTGGGCTGTTTTAAAAAACAGCTAAAGACATTTCTATTTAGGAAAGCTTATTAACAAGAACGCTATAATTATTGTTGTTTATCTCTGTTTTTATCTTGCTTTGCTTTTGTTTAAACTTTTTATGTTTGCACTTTGAGATTTACTGCTACTGTAAAGTGCCCTATAAATAAAATGCATTATTAGATAGATAGATAGATAGATAGATAGATAGATAGATAGATAGATAGATAGATAGATAGATAGATAGATAGATAGATAGATAGATAGATAGATAGATTTTTGGTGCCCTATTATGGTGGACACTTTGCAAGCAGCAACAAGATTAATTTTAATTTTAAAATCCATCCATCCATCCATCCATCCATCCATCCATCCATCATCCAACCTGCTATATCCAAACATAGGGTCACAGGGTTCTGCTGGAGCCAATCCCAGCCAACACAGGGCGCAAGGCAGGAAACAAACCCCGGGCAGGGCACCAGCCTGCTGCAGTTGAATGCCACTATTTAATTATTATTATAATGTTTTAAAGCCCCTTATCATACAATAGACACCCAAACGTTTTAAGCATCATAGACTAAAGTCCCATCTGAGCCCCGAAGCTTAAACTTCTTTATTTTCGTAGTAGTTCCACCTGTATATATAATAGAAATTAATAGGCAAAGTGAAATACATAGAAATATAAAGAAATAATAAACAAAAAGACAGAAACTACTTTTAACCTGATAATGAAGAAAATTAAAAATAGGTAAAAAGTAAAGTTATATTAAACTTTCTATAAAGTGATAGATAAATGTAATGGTAAACATATATAATGGACATAATTAAGGACACCCATCCATTATCCAACCCGCTGAATCCGAACACAGGGTCACGGGGGTCTGCTGGAGCCAATCCCAGCCAACACAGGGCACAAGGCAGGAACCAATCCCGGGCAGGGTGCCAACCCACCGCAGGACACACACAAACACACCCACACACACTAGGGCCAATTTAGAATCGCCAATCCACCTAACCTGCATGTCTTTGGACTGTGGGAGGAAACCGGAGCGCCCGGAGGAAACCCACACAGACAACATGCAAACTCCACGCAGGGAGGACCCAGGAAGCGAACCCAGGTCCCCAGGTCTCCCAACTGCGAGGCAGCAGCACTACCCACTGCTCCACCGTGCCGCCAAATTAAGGACAATACACATAATCCAAACAAACAATATTGGTCTGCTGATATGGTGACTGGAGGACAGACCTGCACAAGTTGCTTTGTAATGTCGGGGCACCAACTGGGTGTCCCCCTTTAATGAAGTCAAATGAAACAAAACAAAAGTGGACGCGATGGCCTCAACAAACACACCTTTTCAACCCAATAGACAAATTTTCTTTGCAGTTGTGTGAACACGATGGCGCTTGCTTCATGTCGAGTTTCCAGGTCCAACAGCAGACTCCATACTCTGGTGGTCAGCAGCTTTTCAAGAGTCCCACCCAGAAGGACAGGGGCAGCTCTGGGCACTGCAGCTGAGTCAGTTCCCCTCATTTGGTTTCTTCTCAGAGCTGCAGGTGCATAAGAGAGACAGTCAGTGTGTCCCTTGACTTAAATTCAACAGTTTTTATGGTATAACCTAACATTTTATATTATGTTTTAAATTGCTCCTGTACATTACTTCGTCAATTAAAATGTTGTGTCAACATAAACCCCTAAATGCTTTTCAGAGGTCTCTTCCTGTAGCTCAGTGTCTCCTATTTTCTATTTATAATTGACTGTACTGAATCACTCAGGTGAGTAGAAGATGCATCTGGATGACAGCAAGTAAAGTGAAAAAGTATCACCAAAATAATAAAAACAAATAAAAGTGGAGACTCCATAACACTTCAGTGACATATATATTCCTTTATTCCTCAGTCTCATGTCTGTGATGTTCTTATCCAGTGTTGATGTCCACATGTCAGTCTGAATGACTTGGCACCAGTCAGTCCAGCGTGAAGGCAGGAGACCCTGTCAGGTATATAGCGCCTTACTTTATAAGAATGGCATTGGTCTCGTGTTCACACTGCACTTCAGTGAAAAGTCAGAATACAAGTGGCCATTGAACATTTGTGTTGTTTGTCCTTCTGTCTGTCTGTCTGTCTGTGTCTCCTCATGTCCTCACTTCTCTCTCTTCTTCTCCACAGCCTGTCTAAATGTTGTCTCACCTCCAGATGTTGCTCAGCTCTCTGCTCAGCTCTTTCTTCTCCACACTCACGACTGACTGAACTGAACCTGAGAGAAAACAACAAAATGGAGGATTCAGGAGTGGATCAGCTGTGTGAGGGGCTGAGGAGTGAAAACTGCAAATTAGAGAAACTGAAGTAAGTGAACAACAAGTGTGTGTGTGTGTGTCTGTGTGTCTGTGTGTGTGTGTGTGTGTGTGTGTGTGTTTGTGCATGTGTGTGTCATGAATTTTATTTCTTGTCACATTATCACTCTGACTTTTCCACTCCCACAACACAAACGCTGTGTTTAATCAGGACAGACTGCAGTGTCCCTTATGGACAGACAGATGGACGTGAGGTGACACAACTGCAGATTTCCTTTAATAATTCAATTCATAAAGACAGCATTGTGACCCTGAGCCCCTCCACCACACTGGTCACTCTCCTCATCCTCTCTGTCCAGACTGTTGTTTTATTTTGTGTCCCACAAGCCCACGCTGTCCATTCTTTATTTTAATCTCGTACTTGTTCCTGTCCTCCATTGTCACTTCTCCCCTTTCACTCCTCTGATGTCCTCACTAAAGTTTGTAAAAATCACAAAAATAGAATAAGGAGGAGAAACACAGTCAGTGTGAGGAGAAGAGACGACTAAAGTGACAGAAGACAAAGAGGAGTGGACAGCTAGAGCTGGACTGGAGTGACAGATAAGGACAAGGAGAATAGAAGAGCAAAGATAAGAAGAGACAAGAGAAGGAGATGAACAGAGAGAAGAAAAGGACGAATAAAAGAGGAGGACAAGGCAGAGGAACAGGAGGAAAGGTGGACAGCAGCAGTAGAAATGACCAGCCAGCCATACACAGAAAGAGAAGGTCACAGGGAGGAGAGGAATAGGACTGAAGGCAGTGTGGACAGTAAGGTGGGAGACACAGGAAGTGACCGCCATTATAGCCAAGTGGACTGAACAGGCCGACATCATTCTACAAGACATGACCCCCAGGTCTACACAGGACATCGACATATATCTGTCAGTGGGCTTAGTGACCGACAGGTGGACACACACATCATGTGCAGTAGACGTCAGAGACACTAAGAGGATTCTGGGAAGGTGACCTCAGTGGGCGTGTCAGTGAAATACTCTAGTGTGAGGAGTGGCGCCCTCTTGTGTTTGTAACTCACACTTGTGTCTCTTGTGGGACATTAAAACAAGAATCTCACCACATGATCAGTGTAGGCTGTCACATGACTTTCTCAATAATCCAGTATATAGCGCCTTTTTGATATTTTTACACACACATGTTCTTCACTGATGTCATCACAGGTCCAAACCCTCTGCCTCACAAATCCTTCTTTTGTCAGTTCAGTCAGTCAGGGTCTTCCTCAATGCCAGCAGACAATCAAACAGTCGACTGGAGATGTGAATAACTTGACGTCTCTAAGGACACCTGTCACACTAGTCCTGTGCTCCACTGGTCACTCTGGTCACTGCGTGATTCTCTTTACTACTAAATACAAAGCTGTGTGGTGACACATGTCAGGGGTCAGTGGTTGTGTGCAGGTTTTAAATTAAAATGGTGGACTCAGAGGGGCGTAGGTGGATGTGGTCGTGTGGGGGAGCAGAGCAGCCCTGGAGTGTTGGTGGTGAATTGGCGGAGCGCACTTTACACCTGCAGACACGTGTGGTTCAGCCAGTGCCTCATTAGTGTTCTGGGGTGTGGAATTAGACACCTGCACCCCAGTGAGTTTAAAATGAGAAAAATCAAAAGATGGAAACGGAGGTTAAATGCGAAATAAAGTAAATGTAGAATCTTGGCTGAGCTGAAGGAGTGGAGCAGAAGTCAAGATGTGGCCCTGAGAAGAGTGAGCGCACAGCACTCAAGAGGCAAGGTCAAAACCTATTGTGTGCCTAACAGCACTGAGTGGGCTTCTGCTGAATGCTGAGGAATAGCGTCAGGAGAAAGGAGAACAACTCACAAGGTACCCTACAGAAGGCCATGGGATGTTGTTGGGAACACAAGCAGAGTTTGAGGTCTTCAGTGGTGACCTGCTAAGGCAAAAGCCAATCTGAAGGATGACTGCCCTTGCTGGTGGTCTCTCTTCTTGCTGAGGAGAACTTAAATGGTAAGCAAAGGAGATGTCAGCTTTAGAGAAAGCTCTTGTTGTTTTTAATGGACTGATCCTCCAGTGATTGTTCCCTCATTTTATTTATGGATTTTTTATTGACTGCTTACTGTGATTTTAATCTCCACCAAAGAACACTGTTTGTATCTGGGAATATTTATTTATTTATCTTTATTTATTTATTTATTAACTTCTTGAAGAGGCAGTGCTCTTTATTTTTGTTTGAACACTTTTTTTTGTTTTTAAATCAGATTACTAAGCACTTTGCCAACTAGTCTTAGATAGATAGATAGATAGATAGATAGATAGATAGATAGATAGATAGATAGATAGATAGATAGATAGATAGATAGATAGATAGATAGATAGATAGATAGATAGATAGATAGATAGATAGATAGATAGATATTTAATTGATCCCAATGGAATTTCAAGTACCCATAGCAGCCAAGAGTTATACCAAGTTAAATACAGACATTCACTTACACACTAAACAAATAACAAATGCTGTATAAATAACACAATCACAGTACACTGGGTTTGTAATCTTACAGTCCAACTCAGGTAATGTAGATGGTGCACACAGTAATGTCAGTGCAGTGAGAATTGTGCAAATAATGACTACTACCAAAGTGACAAGTGGCATCTGATATTAAAGTGACAAATACTAAAGTAACTTAACATTAAAGTAAAATAAAACAAAGTGACATGACATATGCTGATAGGATGACATGTTTAAAGTGACCCATAACAAATGAAAAAAACCAAAATGTTATACAGTATTGAGCAGGTAGTGAGATATCAGATGTGGTGCACAGCTAATACAGTCAATACAGCTTAGGAGGAGAGAAGGAGTATCAGGCCCAGAACTAAACCACTGTCCCACGCCGGTTAGGAAGAGTTAAAGAGTTTAATGGCTCTGAGGACAAAAAATATCTTCTATCTGTCCATATGGCAGTCCTGTGATAGCTGCCAAACACTAAACAAACTCCTCTAATTAATTATGGTGGTGTATAGTGGGTGATGTTCATTGTCCATAACAGATAGCAGCTTGCATAGTGTCCTCCTTTCTACCACCATCACCAGAGTCCTATTCCATGCCAACCACAGACCCTGCTCACCTGATCAGCTTGTCAATACGCTCAGCATCTCTCTTCTTCAAGCTAACTACACGCCACAGCGTAAAAGAGAGTACTGGCAACCACTGACTGATAGAGCAACTGTATGAGTTTCTTACATTCGTATGTTAAAGGAGCTCAGCCTCCTCAAAAAACAGAGCCAGCTTTGCCCCTTCCTGCACAGAGCCTTTGTGTCCTCTGACCAGTCCAGCCAGTCATCCAACTGCACTCTAAGGTATATATACTGTAGGTCTTCACCCACTCCACATCAACCCCTTTAATGCAGACAGGTCTCAGTGGTGGTCTAGACCTACAGTAGTCCACAACCATCTCCTTAGTTTTGAAAGTTTTCAACAGCAGTTGGTTTGACCAACACCATCCCACAAAGTAATTTACCAGATCCCTGTACTCATTCTCCTGTTCACCCCTGACACATCCCACGATAGCAGTGTCATCTGAGAACTTCTGTATGTGGCACATCTCTGAGTTGTAACTAAAGTCCCATATGTTCAGGGTGAAGAGGAAAGGGGAAAGAACAATCACCCGTGGAGCTCCTTTTCTACTTATTACAGTCTGTGCAGTTCTCAGTTCTGACAAACTAAGATCTACCAGTGAGGTAATCTGTAATCCAGTTCACCAGTTGTGAGTCCAGTCCAATACTGGACAGCTTGTAGGAAAAGTCAAAGAACATGACTCTCACAGCACTGCATCCTTTGTCCAGATGCTAGTGGGTCCTGTGGAGAAGGTAGAGAATGGCATCATCCACACCCACCTTCTCTTGATAGGCAAACTGCGGGGGGTCTAGTGTGTGAATCACCTGTGGTCTGAGGAGATAAAGAAATAGTCACTCCAGGGTCTTCATGATATGGGATGTTAAGGCCACAGGCTTGAAGTTATTGAGTTTACTGGATCTCACTTTCTTGGGAATCAGGATGAGACATGAGTTTTTCCACAGTGTTGAGACCCTCCCCAGTCACAGGCTCAGGCTGAAGATCCGCTGAAAGGGTTCTGCCAGTTCAGCAGCACAGGCCCTAAGAAGTCTTGGGCACATCTTATCTGGGCCAGCTGTCTTTCTGGGGCACAGCCTTCTCAGTTCTCCTCTAACCTCATCAGCACTGATGGTATGAGAAACAGGGGGAGGAGAAGCAGAGGGGCTGTTGGCACATTCTGATGTGCTGCCATGCTGGTAGGGGGAGAGGGCTATATGATCTATACTGGCATCTTTGGGGTGGGGTGGGTGAGTAGCTCCACATGGTCCCCTGCTGTACAGCTGCTTCTTTGCTTAAAAACTGAGATGGTCGTCACACCATCCCTTAACGCCCTGATGTTATTTTGCTGCAGGTTATGCTCTTTCTTCTTCCTGTCTTCTACTTAGCCTCCATTAGTTGAACCTTAAGTTCCTTCTGTACACTCCTCAGCTCTGCCTGCTCCTTGTTTTTGAAAGCTCTTTTCTTCTTGTAAGAAAGCCCTTAACATCACTGGTAATCCAGGGCTTATTATTAGCTAAGCATCTTATAGTTTTAACAGGAGTAATAGTGTCACCCATACAGAAGTTCAGATACTCTGTCACTCAGTTTGTAATCCCCTCAATATCCTCTCCATGTGGTTCCTGCAGAACACTCCAGTCAGTTGACTCAACACAATCCGTATGAGCATTTTCACCTTCAGGAGACCATTTCCTGAAGGAGCGTTTAGTTGTGGGTTGTCTTTGAATCTGAGGCTTGTACTGAGGCTGTAGGTACATCAGATTGGGGTCAGATTTACCCATCGGGGGAGGGGAGTCACTTGTTAAACATCCCTCACGTTTGCATACAGAAGGTCAATTGTCCTGTTCTTTCTGGTGGGACAATCAACATACTGAAAGAAGGAAGTCAGAGTTGAGTCCAGTGTAGTATGATTGAACTCACAAGAAATGGCAATGAAAGATTCAGGGTGTTGCGTCTGAAGTCTCATGGTGATTAAGAGTAAGATGTTACATGGTGGACGACATAAACAATGACTATGATAGCATGAGAAAACTCCCTGGGCATGTAGCATTGATGGACACTCACCGCTTACAGTTCAATGTTCCAACAGCAGATTGTTTCCTTAACTGTTACATGCCCTGGGTTACACCATCTGATATTAATAAATACTACTAGTCCCCCACCTTTGCTTTTGCCACAGCGTTTAGGGTCCCTGTCAGCTCCTATTGATTGTGACCCCAGAACGTCCAAACTCGCAACGTGGTTAGCCACATCTCCATCAGACACCACAAACTCAGTGGAAAATTTGGCAATAGAGACAGTCATCAAGTCCAAGTTCAAGGTACGGCCTTTCAGAGGCTTACCTGGAACAGGCAGGTGAAAGCATAGACTTCCCAGGACCCCGCTCCGCTGTATCGTCTCCAGTCGAGACCGAAAATGGGAGCAAATGTGCAAGTGATGCAGGTCACAATAGCTTGTCGATTCCAGAAGATCACTTGAAACTGGAAATGGCCTTGCAGTCCACACTGTCATCTATTCATTGTGAGCAGTTAGCATTGGCTGCAACAGGGATTTCCTTTTCACCTGCGGAGCACGAAAGCCGAAACGAGTTGTCTGAAATGAAGGTAATAATCGCTACAATGGCCACGGCCGTAAATGAGCTCAAGAAAGACATTCAGAAAGATATAAAGAATATATATAAAGATATAAAGAAAGAAATAAATGGTTTGCTCAAGACAAGCGAGAAGCTGCGGATGGAGCTGTGGCAGTATAATAAAGACTTGGAGAAATGTGTATATAATCACTCTGATGCAGCCTTTAAAGGTATGCTGGAAAAAATTGAGGAGCACATTCAGGAAAATGCGTCTAAACTGAGAGAACTTGGCGATCAGCCGGAAGACGTTAAGCACATATTCATGACTTGAATTGAAACAGCCGAACATCTGGCATTTACTGCTGATGGAAAAGCTACAGCTGTGAATTCTGAATGCAAAAAACTCGGAGACAGACTTGCTGCTCTGAAAGATGGATGCAGAAGGAATAATATTAGAATTAAAGGTCTACCTGACAATCATGAAAGTCCAAACCCACTGAAATTCGTAACTGAACTATTCTCAAAAATAATTGGAGAGGACTTTAAATCAAACACTGAGATAGCAGCAGCTTACCGCATATGTGAATCAAATACCTCTAAACGTAGGACTCTTGTCATTCGCTTCGAGAAATTACAATCTAAATTTAATGTAATGTCAGTTCTCAGACAGAAACAAGAGAATATATCTGAAAATAACCACATTCTTATTTTCCCAGATTTCTCACCCTCAACAACTGCTAAACGTGTTGCTTTTTACAACATTAAAAAGCAGTTACGGAAAGCCGATATCAGATACAGCCTCTTGTATCCTGCCAAACTGAAAGTGAATATTCAAGACAAGCATTACATCTTCACCACTACGGTGGAAGCAGAAAAAGAGTTAAGAAAGCTGATCTTGAAACTTTTTTGAAATACGATCGTGAGTCGCATCCTGTCATGGCAAGAATTACCTGCTGTCTGATCCACTTGCAATGATATTGGTACCATAATTCTACATGTTTATTGTTATTATTGCATTAGGGTTTATTATGCTTATCCAGGGCCACTTTTTAAAACCATTCCCTGGGTTTACTATTTTACTATTTCAAGACTATTGAAGATTATATTTTATGCTTATAGTATTTAGACTGTCTTGGCAATAGATATCTCAATTTTAATCTTCAAACGCTGCTGCTGGGGGGCTTGTTTTGTTTTGGACATGCTCGATCTCTAGGTATGTCAGAGGACTGGGACTTTGTGAAGTGGGGTCCAGCCTCAAGTGGGGAGGCAAAATGGGGGGTGGGGGGACTAGGGGAGGAGAGAAAGAGAGCAACCTATCTCTAATCTATCCTTTAAATCCTTATAATTATAATTACCAATGTAAAAAATAGGCTGTATGGCAATAACTCCTGGGAAAACTGGAAATTAATGTCATAGCTGTCTCACTTTCAGTTAAGACTACAAAATGACATCAAAAATTCAGAATCAACTTCTACAAGATGGGACAGTTAACTTTGTGAGCTGGAATGTTAAAGGCCTGAATCATAAATTAAAGAGAAAGAAAATATGCTCTCACCTAACAGGTCTAAACGCTAACATAGTATTTTTACAGGAGACCCACTTATTAAGCAAGGATCAGTTCTGGCTGCACAGAGACTGGACTGGCCAAATGTTCCATTCCAGCTTTACAAAGAAAACTAGAGGTGTGGGAATTCTCATACATAGAACAGTCTCATTTGTAGTATCAGTTGTAGTATTGGATCCTGAAGGGAGATATGTGATTGTTATTGGCAATTTATTTAACTGTAAAATGATTTTGATAAATGTTTATGCACCAAATGTGGATGATAGGGAATTCATGCAAAATGTATTTACACCCTTTCCTAATGTGAAGACTGAAAAAATTATAATGGCTGGGGACTTTAATTGTGTTTTACAGTAAATCCAGACTTAGATAGGTTTCCTGTCACAGGGGTGATGACATCTAACACTGCAAAGACAATTACACAGTTTGTAACTGACCACAACCTATCAGACCCCTAGAGATTTCTAAACCCAAACTCAAGAAAATATTCCTTCTACTCACCAGTGCATCATTGCTACTCAAGAACTGATTATTTCTTTGTAGATAACAATTCCTTGCTTACGTTTAAATCTTGTAAGTACGACGTTATTGTTATTTCCGACCATGCCCCTTTGATCTTGAAGCTAAAATCATTATGCCCCACATACTCATCTCACAGATGGCAGCTTAACCCACTTTTATTAGCAGATGAGAACTATACAGAATTTATATCCAAACAAATCAGTTTTTTCTAGAGACAAATACATCTTCAGAGTTCTCTACAGGAATACTCTGGGAAACTCTAAAGGCATTCTTAAGAGGACAGATTATCTCATATTTTTCCCACAGAAAAAAACTGGAAACCAAGAAGGTTTCAGAACTAATCAATGAAATTACTAGAATAGATCAAGAACGTGCCAGGTGTCCAAGTGAGGCTCTTCATAGAAAAAGAACCAAAGAAACTGAACAACTCATTTTTAAATCAAGACATCATTACTATGAACATGGAGAGAAAGCTAATAAGCTCTTAGCTCAACAAATCCACAAACAAGAAGTTTGCAATGCAATCCCAGAAATCACCAACACGAACAGAGACAAAATCATTGACCATAAAAATATGAAACCCACACATTTAGAGACTACTATAAATCCTTATATTCTACTGAGTTTAAAGAAGACAAGATACAATCTAATGTATTTCTGGATACATTACAGATACCACAAATAGATACTTTTAGTGTGGAGAAACTGGATAAACCTCTGGCGCTATCAGAATTACTAGATGCTATAAAGTCACTTCAGAGTGGGAAAGCAGCAGGCCCTGATGTTAAGATACTCTTCAAAGTCCTAGCTAGAAGGATGAAGAAAGAGCTGCCTTTGGTAATATCACAAGATCAAACTGGATTTATTAAAGGCTGACACTTAGCTTCCCATCTTTGATGCCTGTGTAAGCTTGACGCTATATAGTGCCTGACCCGACACAGATTGACACGGAGGCACGTATACAATAAAATAAACTATTTACTTTCTTCCCCTGTGGGCACACGTCTTCCCCGTGACCCACAGGTAATACACAGTCCCAGCATTAATCACACCAGTACAACAAGCACTTTTCTCTCTTTGGCACCACCACTCCTCCCAAGCAACCTTGTCATCTTCCACCCGACTCTGGCCCTGAGTAGTGGCTGCAGGCTCTTTTTGTAGCCCTCTTGGAAGTGCTCCGTGTGGTAATTGGCCTAATTAGGCTGCACTTCCGGCTGTGGCTACATTCCAGCACACAGAGGCTCGTTAAGCCGTGCAGCTCCTCCGGGTGGTGGCCTGAGTCCTGAAGTCCCACACCTGTGGCCCTGATGTAACCCAGGAGGGCTGCCACCATGCGTTCCGGGGGACGTAGAGTGCATCCCATGGCTGCTTCCCCAGATCCAGTTTTGAAGGGGTGTCCTGGCCAGGCATGGGACCCGGCCGCCCGTCACACCTGTTTAATGTAATATATTCACCCACAAAGTCAAACACCCCAGAGATATTATTATTGTTGGATGCAGAAAAAGCATTTGATATGGTGGAATGGAATTACTTTTTCACTACATTAGAGAAATTTGGGTTTGGACTGAACATCTGTGCATGGATCAAACTACTGTATACCAATCCAGAAGCTTCAGTTTGTAATAACAACATTTGCTCAGACTACTTTAAAATAGAACGTAGTACCAGACAAGGATGCCCCTTGTCACCACTGCTTTTTGCAATCGCCATTGAGCCACTGGCAGTTCACTGTTGAAATGCTTATGAAAAAACAGAAAATTTCTCTATATGCAGATGATATGGTACTGTATGTATCAGACCCACAAAATACTGTGCCTGTAGTCCTAACAGCACTTATAGAATTTCAAAAGATTTCTGGTCTCAGAATTAATTTGAATAAAAGTGTGCTCTTCCCAGTGAATTCTCAAGCACACAATATTAGTTTGGACACCTTCCCTTTCATCATTGCAGATCAGTTTAAATACCTAGGGGTAAACATCACAAGTAAACATAAGCTCTTTATCAACAAAATTTCGCCATCTGTATGGAAAAATTATGCAAGACTTTGCATAGATGGTCAACCCTTCATCTCACTCTAGCTGGAAAAATTAACATTGTTAAGATCCATCTTAAGCTTCTCTTTTTATTTCAAAACATTCCAATATACAACAATAAATAATTTTTAAGCAATGAGATTCAACCATAGCCACATTTATTTGGAATTTAAAACATCCATGTATCCAAGCGACCCTACAAAGACCTAAGGCAGACCTAAGGCAGAAGGGGGAATGGCTCTACCTAACTTTCAGTTTTATTACTGGGCAGCAAACATACAAACTATTAAAACCTGGACATGGACACAAATAGTCCGCAACAGAAATAAAATCCTGCAGTATTTCTTTAAATTCCCTGCTTTGTGCCCCAATAAATGCAAGTTATCAACAATATACTAATAACCCAATTGTGCTTCCCTCACTCAGAATATGAAACCAATGTAGGAAGCATTTTAACACAGAGAACCTTTTATCTGTCGCACCTCTGCATGACAACCACTTTTTTCCACCCTCTCAAATGTGCGCAGTTTTTAATATCTGGAAATCATTCAGGATTAAATCACTTAGAGATCTGTACATAGACAACGTCTTTGCATCCTATGAACAATTACACTCCAAATCTAACTTTCCAGCAAACCATTTATTTCACTGTCTTCATATTAGAAACTTTGTTAAACAGGACCTGCCTGATTTTACTCACCTCCCACCTCCCTCGGGGATTGATTTGTTTTCAATCCTATTTTTGTAATAATTGATCTATTTGTAGGAAATGATTACAATAAAGGGCGGCACGGTGGCGCAGTGGTAGCGCTGCTGCCTCGCAGTTAGGAGACCCGGGTTCGCTTCCCAGGTCCTCCCTGCGTGGATTTTGCATGTTCTCTCCGTGTCTGCGTGGGTTTCGTCCGGGTGCTCCGGTTTCCTCCCACAGTCCAAAGACATGCAGGTTAGGTGGATTGGCGATTCTAAATTGGCCCTAGTGTGTTTGTGTGTGTCCTGTGGTGGGTTGGCACCCTGCCCGGGATTGTTTCCTGCCTTGCGCCCTGTGTTGGCTGGGATTGGCTCCAGCAGACCCCCATGACCCTGTGTTCGGATTCAGCGGGTTGGATAATGGATGGATGGATGATTACAATAAAATCAATAAAATTAATAAAAAAAAAGAAAATATTACATGCAAACACACACTTCTAGCATATTAAAATGCAAAGAGGAATAATTTAATATAACTACAAATAAAAGTAATACAACTAAAAAGAATATATAAAGCATACATTTTTTGGGGCCCTGGAGCTTGAACTTTTATATGGGCCTCTTCACAATCAGCTTCTTCCTCTACTTCCGGCTGTTCCCGTTAGGGGTTGCCACAGCAGATCATCTTCTTTCATATCTTTCTGTCCTCGTCATCTTGTTCTGTTACACCCATCACCTGTATGTCCCCTCTCACCACATCCATAAACCTACTCTTAGGCTTTCCTCATTTCCTGTTGCCTGGCAGCTCTATCCTTAACATCCTTCTCCCAATATACTCAGCATCTCTACTCTGCACATGTTCAAACCAACGCAATCTCGCCTCTCTGACTTTGTCTCCCAACTGTCCAACTTGAGCTGACCCTCTAATGTACTCATTTCTAATCCTGTCCATCCTCGTCACACCCAATGCAAATCTTAGTATCTTTAACTCTGCCACCTCCAGCTCTGTTTCCTGCTTTCTGGTCAGTGCCACCGTCTCCAACACATATAACATAGCTGGTCTCACTACTGTCCTGTAGACCTTCCCTTTCAGTCTTGCTGATACCCATCTGTCACAAATCACTCCTGACACTCTTCTCCACCCATTCCACCCTGCCTGCACTCTCTTTTTCACCTCAGTTCCACAATCCCCATTACTCTGTACTGTTGATCCCAAGTATTTAAACTCATCCACCTTCGCTAACTCTACTCCTTGCATCCTCACCATTCCACTGACCTCCATCTCATTCACACACATGTATTCTGTCTTGTTCCTACTGACCTTCATTCCTCTCCTCTCTAGAGCATATCTTCACCTCTTCAGGGTCTCCTCAACCTGCTCCCTACTATCACTACAGATCACAATGTCATCAGCAAACATCATATTCCACGGGGACTCCTGTCTAATCTCGTCTATCAGCCTGTCCATCACCATTGCAAATAAGAAAGGGCTCAGAGCCGATCCCTGATGTAATCCCACCTCCACCTTGAATGCATCCGTCACTCCTACCACAGACCTCACCACTGTCACACTTCCCTCGTACATATCCTGTACAAGTCTTACGTACTTCTCTGCCACTCCCAACTTCTTCATACAATACCACAACTCCTCTCGAGGCCCCCTGTCATATGCTTTCTCCAGGTCCACAAAGGAACAATGCAACTCCTGGCCTTCTCTAAACTTCTCCATCAACAGCGCATCTGTGGTTCTCTTTCTTGGTATGAAACCATACTGCTGCTCATTAACCTTCACTTCACTTCGTAACCTAGCTTCCACTACTTTTTCCCATAACTTCATGCTGTGGCTCATCAATTTTATCTCCCTGTAGTTACTGCAGTCCTGCACATTCCCCTTATTCTTAAATATCGACACCAGTACACTTCTTCTCCACTCCTCAGGCATCCTCTCACTTTCCATGATTCCATTAAACATTCTGTATTCCTCTCCATGACACCATACCTACCCTTCACCTCCTTGTTTCCTCTGTTCCCTTCACCAACATGTCTATTGAAATCTGCTCCAATCACCACTTTCTGTCCCTTGGGTACACTGTTCATCACTTCATCCAACTCATTCCAAAAATCTTCTATCTCATCCATTGCACACCCAACTTGCGGTGCATATGCACTAAAACATTCATCATCACACCTCCAATTTCCAGCTTCATAATCGTTACTCTGTCTGACACTCTTTTCACCTCCTAAGCACTCTTGACATGTTGTTCCTTCAGAATAACCCCTTCCCCATTTCTCCTCCCATCCACACCATGATAGAACAATTTGAATCCACCTCTGATCTACCTGACCTTACTCCCCTTCCATTCAGTCTTTTGCACACACAATATATCAACCTTCCTTCTCTCCATCATATCTGCTAACTCTCTCCCCTTACCAGTCATACTGCCAACATTCAAAATTCCTCCCCTCAGTTCCACTCTCTTTACTTTCCTCCTCTCCTCCTGCCTCCCCCCTCTTCTTCTCCTTTTTCTTCTTCGGCCAACAGTAGCCCAATTTCTGCCAGCACCCTGTTGGCTAACAGTACTGGTGGCTGTCATTGTTAACCCGGGGCTCGACCGATCCAGTATGGAAAATTTGTATTGTTGTCCGCATATTGATTTGGCAAAATTTTACACTGGATGCCCTTCCTGACGTAGCCCTCCCCATTTATCTGGGCTTGGGACCGACACAAAGAAACACACTGGTTTGTGCATCCCCTGTGGTTGGGTTGTCCCTTCACAATAAGTAACAAGATTAATTTTATTTTTAAGTAATATTTAATTTTTATTATAATGTTTTAAACCCCCTTCTCATACAGTAGACCACCAATCTTTTTATTTCAAGTGGTCTAAAGTCGCATCTGAGCCCTGACGGTTAAACTTCATTATGTTTCATAGTAGATCCGCCCCTGTATATATTAGAAATTAATTATCAAAGCCAAATACATGGAAATATAAAGAAATAATAAATAAGGAAGAAAGAAAACAATTCTGAAATGATGATGAAGACAACTAATAATAGGTAAAAGTTTACAGTTATAATAAACTATACAGTATATAAAGTGATAGATAAATGCAGAAGTAAACAGATATAATGGACATCATTAAGGACAATACACATAATCCAAACAGACAATATTGGTCTGCTGATATGGTGACTGGAGGACAGACCTGCACAAGTTGCTTTGTAATGTCGGGGCACCAACTGGGGATCCCAATTTAATGAAGTGAGATGAAACAAAAGTGGACACGATGGCCTCAAAAACAACTTTTCAGCCCAATACACAAATCTACATTGCAGTTGTGCCAACAAAATGGTGCTTGCTTCATATTGAGTTTACGGGTCCAACAGCAGACTCCATCCTCTGCGGGGGTCAGCAGGTTTTCAAGAGTCCCACCCAGAAGAACAGGGGCAGCTCTGGGCACTGCGGCTGAGTCAGTTCCCCTCATTTGGTTTCTTCTCAGAGCTGCAGGTGGATAAGGAGAGACAGTCAGTGTGAGCGCCCCCTCTCGTCTCAGAGTGGTATCACTTACCTCACAGAGACAGGAAGGTCATCTCCAGGTGGGCATGTGGGACAATATAAATAACTGGACTGCTAATTTGTTTGCACTGCTTGTATTTTTGCATTCAGCGGCACTTTGAGAATTGTTTCTCATTACATCTGCATTTGCACTTCATTTTTGTTCATGCCTGTCTTAACAGATAGTTGATACAACAACAACAATATTTATTTCTAAAGCATATTTTGATACTAATGATGGAACTAAAAGTGCTTTACAGGATGAAGAAAGAGAACAAAAGACAAAATATGAAAATAAAATTAGGCAATACTAATTAACATAGAATAAAAGTAAGGTCTGATGGCCAGGGAGGACAGAAAAAACAAAAAACAACTCCAGACGGCTGGAGAAAAAAAATAAAACCTGCAGGGGTTTCGAGGTCACGAGACCAGCCAGCCCCCTCTTGGCATTCTACCTAACATAGATGATCTCAATCATTCCTCAGGTGTCCAGAATTAGATGATGATGGTCATGTGGACCTCTGACCTTCAATCCGTCACGGGGCTTTGATCAGGTGGTGGTGGCGCAGATCGCAACAACACAGAAAACTAGAAAGAGAACAGAAGAGAAAGTAGGGGTGAGTAGGGATAGTGGATCCACCATGAATGATAATAATAATAATTCAATGCATATACAGAATATCAGGATTAAATTAAAATGAGGCTATGAGAAAGCCTTGTTACAATAATGAGTTTTTAGCAGTTTTCTTTAAAGTTCGGTCAACTATTTCAGATTTTAGGTGCCTAACAGCAGAAGGCCGCCTCACCACTTCTTTTAAGTTTAGCTCTTAGAATTCTAAGTAGACCCTCATTTGAAGAACTAAGGTTACAATCTGGAGTGTAAGGTGAAAGACATTCCGATATATAAGATGGAGTGAGATTATTTAAGGCTTTGTAAACTATAAGCAGGATTTTAAAGTCAATTCTAAATGACACAGGTAACCAGTGTAGTGACAACAAAACTGGGGTGATGTGCTCCGATTTTCTTTTCCTGGTTAGGATTCTAGCAGCTGCATTCTGCACTCGTTTCAATTGATTGACGTCTTTTTTGGGTAGTCCTGAGAGGAGTGTGTTACAGTAATCTAGTTGACTGAAAACAAAAGCGCAAACTAATTTCTTAGCATCTCATAATGTTATAAGAGGTCTAACTTTTGTTATATTTTTTAAATTTAAAAATGCTGTCCTGGTCAGAGTCAATAGTTACACCTAAATTCTTTACCTCTGTCCATCCATCTTCCAACCCACTGAATCCGAACACAGGGTCACAGGGGTCTGCTGGAGCCAATCCCAGCCAACACAGGGCACAAGGCAGGAACCAATCCCGGGCAGGATGCCAACCCACCGCTGGACACACACAAACTAGGGACAATTTAGAATTGCCAATCCACCTAACCAGCATATCTTTGGACTGTGGGAGGAAACCCACGCAGACACGGGGAGAACATGCAAACTCCATGCATGGAGGACCCGGGAAGCGAACCCGGGTCTCCTAACTGTGAGGCAGCAGCGCTACCCACTGCGCCGCCCTCTTTACCTCTGTCTTGACTTTTAATCGTAATGAATCAATTTTATTTCTAATATTCATTTTTAACCAATCACTAAGATTTCTGATTTCTCCTTATTAAGTTTCAGAAAATTTCTAGTCATCTATTCAGAAACGCAAATAAGACATTGAGCCAGTGAAACAATACAGTCTGGGAAGACCCCCATATCTAATGACGAGTTTACTATGTTAAGTATAGTCTCAATTAGCACTTCAGATACTAATTTGAAAAAACTTGTTGGTATTGGGTCAAGGACGCAGGTGGAGGGTTTCAGTTGAGAAATTATTTTATGCAAATCAGGTAAATCTATCCTGGTGAAAGAATTTAATTTGTTTATAATGGAGTACCAGGGTTTAAGAGGATCAGTGTTGGGGAGATGTACTATATTCTTTTTAATATAATTTATTTTGTAATTAAAAATACAGCAAAGCCTCACAAGTTTCACTGGAAGTTTTTTGGAGGCATTCCATTGAGTGACCTGAGTTTAGCAGACAATCAACAGTACAGAATAAGACTCTGGGATTACTAGCATTGTTATTTATAATTTTAGAGAAATAGCAGCGCCTCTCAAGATGGACTATGGTGTTGTAGTAGTAGATAGTCTGGAGATGTCATAATAAATGTAACAAATAGCAAATGTAAATTTGGTGTAAAACACATTATGACTTTTTTGGGACTTGAAATTTAAGACTTGACTGTAAACCTGCCTAACTTGACTCAGGACTTGGGAGTGAAGAGGAGAACAAAAAGGAGAAGAAGTGAGAGCTGGAAATAAATAGAAGGAGAGCAGTGACAGGGCATCACCACTAGATGGCAGAGCTGAGCAGAGCAGAGGACCTGAAGGTTTGGCTGATGGTGACTTGGCAGACACTCAGATGTCTTATAAGATGTCCTGGACCAAAGTGAGTGGGAGGCGAAAACATTTAGTCCCCGATCAGAAGACCACCAGTAATAGCAATATTTTAATTAATATTATTATTATTATTATTATTATCAACAGTAATGACTAAAGACATATCTGTATATGTATATCTATATACTAATGCGTGACATCTGTGTCACCGATAGCCTTGGCTGTGCACTCATAATTTGAATATTTTTGTATCATTTATAAAAGCTTGTAAAGACCCCACCATCTTTATTCCACCCCCTTACTGTCCACTGGCCTGTCCTGACATTTATAAACAGACGTCATTGAAAAGGCAGGACATAAAGAAATGAGCTGCTGTGGTGACAAATTCAAACTGTGATGACACAAACATGTCACTCCTGTGACCCCCACACGTCCTGTGAAGTCAGCTGATGAAGTGCTGCTGATTTCCTTTGACGTCATATTGATCAAATCACTTATGGGCAGAGCTGGGAATGGACAGCAGTGCTCAGCAGTTATGGTGGTCTCTTCACAGTCCACTCAGACCACCTCTGTGCCCACTGGACTGAATTTTGTGACGCCGACAATCCATCTGAAGCTCATCCTCCTGCTTTATTACAAATTAGTAGAAGGAATAAGAAAACTGAGCTGAACACCACTGAGGGGTTTAGTGGACAAAGGTCAGCTGGTCAATGTCACCGGTCAGTATGTGAGGACAGAAGTGTCACATGTCAGTCTTGTCCTCCATGTCCATTATGTCATCACTCCTAAAGTCAGCCCCAGTGTTTGTCCTTTTAAACCAACAGAGTGTCATCGTCATCATCTAATTACTGTGACATGAGGAGAGTCCATCGTGACAAACAGCTGAGTGTTAAGCTCTGCAGTGACCAGAATGTCTAACAGTTGTCTTTGCATGATGTCCTACAAATCAGACAAAATGTCTACACATCCTGAGTCCTGAATGACACAAAGAAATCCCACTTTGTCACCCCCACCACATTGTCACCTTCTACAAGTCCATGTGGCCTCTCAAGTGCAGGACTCTGTCAGTCTCACTTCTTTGAGGTTCATCTCCAATATTAATGTCCGTGTGTCCGTTTCAATGACTTCTCATCTGTCACTACAGCATGAAGACAGGAGACCCTCTCAGGTGTTTGGTGCCTTACTTATAAGAACAGCGGTGGTCTCGGGCTCAAACAGACTCAGTAAAAAGTAAAAATGCCAGCAGTCATTGAGCCTTTGAGCTCTGTGGCCTTCGGTCTGTCTGTCTGTCCCTCCTCATGTCCTCACTTCTCTTTTTGTATCTCCACAGCCTGGAGTTATGTGGTCTCACCTCCAGATGTTCCTCATCTCTCTCCTCAGTCCTCTCTTCTCCACACTCACAGCTGACTGAACTGAACCTGAGATTCAACAGCCTGGGAGATGCAGGAGCTCGTCAGCTGTGTGAGTGTCTGCGGACCCCAGACTGTAAATTAAAGACACTGAGGTGAGTAAACAGTGTGAGGAGTGTGGGGTTATGAAGTCACAGCTGATGGCCTGATGGACGGACTGATCACAGGACACCACATGGACTGACTGAAGGAAAGAGAGGGACAGGCTGGGGGATGAGAAGGATGAGCAGTGGAGAAGTGGAGCTGGACAGAGGTGACAGACAGGGTGGACAACAAAGATAATGAGCGATGACAGAAGGAGAACAACAAAGAGAAGGAGTGTGAGATGAGCTGAGAAAAGGAAGAGTAGAAAAGGTGGACACACAGAGGGACAAGGACACAGGGAGGAGAGGTGACAGGATCAGGACAGCAGGCAGAGTGGACAGGAGGAGAGGGTGGACAGGGTTATGGGGGTCACTTGGAACTAACAAGACAGAGAAGAGGCAATGTCAGTGGACAGGGTGGTGAGGGGACAACAAGAAGAAACAAGAGGACAGTAAATGAGAGAAGACAGGAGAGTGAGGAGGAGTGGGAAAGAAACTAATAAAGAGAGAGACTGGACATTAATTAAGAGAGCAGGACACAGGAGTGACCACAGAGGGGTCAACACCATGTCACCTGGACAGACCACCTTCTGTTGTGATTGCTCTAACAGCACAATATCACAAAGAGGTGAAGTCTCTAGAATAGCCCACCAAACAAATGTCACTCCAGGCAGGCCCACCCCAGGCAAATAGAAGGCTTCAGGCCTGACCAGGACTCAGAAAGGAGCTCAGGCTTTTAAATTCAAAATAAAATCAAAAAGAGTCTCACAGGCATGAAGTGAGTCTGACCAGAGGGAGAACCGTGAAAACTCCAGCTGGGGCAGAGACAAGTCCACAAGTGGTCTTCATAAAAGACGACGTTTATTAACAAAAGAGCCAAAGGGGCTGCCAAAGGCAATCCAGAGCTAACAACATTCAAAAAGCACAAACTGTAAGAGAATCTGAACTCAAGAGCCAAAGGTTCAAAGACAATAATCAGAATTAAAACAAAAGAGCAAAATACTCACAAAGACCACCAATCACCAGAGCAGTCAAATGAGCCGCAGCCTTTAGAGAGTTGGGGGGCAGGTGGTCCTGCGTCTTGGGATCAAACCACAAAATACAAGGAATGTGAGAGAACTGCAAGACACACACAGAGATAGTAAATAATAACTAAATAGAATAAAAATAACAGATAATACAGAATTAAACAAATAATAAATGAACAGGACAATGTTATAAAAACAATGGAAAACAATAAAGGAGAATAAAAAACTGTTATTTTAATTAACTCTTTTAGGGAATCCTGTGGGGGGTACTCCGAGAGTATGGGGTATCGGCCCCCCTGATAAGGGCTGTTCAGTCCCTGTACGATCGGTGCCAGAGCTTGGTCCGCATTGCCGGCAGTAAGTCAAACCCGTTTCCAGTGAGAGTTGGACTCCGCCAGGGCTGCCCTTTGTCACCGATTCTGTTCATAACTTTTATGGACAGAATTTCTAGGCACAGCCAGGGTGTTGAGGGGGTCCGGTTTGGTGGGCTCAGGATTGGGTCACTGCTTTTTGCAGATGATGTTGTCCTGTTTGCTTCATCAGGCCGTGATCTTCAGCTCTCTCTGGATCGGTTCGCAGCCGAGTGTGAAGCGGCTGGGATGAGAATCAGCACCTCCAAATCCGAGACCATGGTCCTCAGCCGGAAAAGGGTGGAGTGCCCTCTCAGGGTTGGTAGCGAGATCCTGCCCCAAGTGGAGGAGTTCAAGTATCTCGGGGTCTTGTTCACGAGTGAGGGAAGAATGGAGCGTGAGATCGACAGGCGGATCGGTGCGGCATCCGCAGTAATGCGGGCATTGCATCGGTCTGTCGTGGTGAAAAAGGAGCTGAGCCGCAAGGCGAAGCTCTCAATTTACCAGTCGATCTATGTTCCTACCCTCACCTATGGTCATGAGCTATGGGTAGTGACCGAAAGAACGAGATCGCGAATACAAGCGGCTGAAATGAGTTTCCTCCGCAGGGTGTCTGGGCTTTCCCTTAAAGATAGGGTGAGAAGCTCAGTCATCCGGGAGGGGCTCAGAGTAGAGCCGCTGCTCCTCCGCATCGAGAGGAGTCAGATGAGGTGGCTCGGGCATCTGATCAGGATGCCTCCTGGACGCCTCCCTGGTGAGGTGTTCCGGGCACGTCCAACCGGGAGGAGGCCCCGGGGAAGACCCAGGACACGCTGGAGGGACTATGTCTCTCGACTGGCCTGGGAACGCCTTGGGATTCTCCCGGAAGAGCTAGAAGAAGTGGCCGGGGAGAGGGAAGTCTGGGCATCTCTGCTCAAGCTGCTGCCCCCGCGACCTGATCTCGGATAAGCGGGAGACAATGGATGGATGGATGGATGGGCTAATTTTTTTTTTTTTTTCTTTTCTCCCAAGGCTGAATATTTTTCCAGAAACTAACTTTTTTAAAAAAGAACACAAAACAATTGTTTAACATATCAAATCAACAAAAAATATTTATTTTTGACTAATATAACTGTTTTGCATTTTGTATGAGCCTGCATACTATATAATTTAACATATTATTATTGCACATACTGTACATGTTACAAAGCAAAGTCCTGCACAGTCTGATGTCGCTCAAAGCAGCCAGTTGCATGCATTGCCACGTTGCACTCCTTACAATACGTGTTGCACTGGTGCCTCTTTTTGAGTTGTCTATTGCTGCACACAACACAGTCAGGCTTGTACTTTTTGTCCTCATATGTGGCAGGAAAGTGGCGCTCAGTCAGCCTGTCTGGCACTGCTCTTTGTGATGGCCTTCCTCGCTTTGCCAAAGGCACTCCGACATATTCTGCCAGCAAGCTGTCAACCACCTTTTTGCGGAAATCTGCCGCAGTCATAGTGCTGGCACTGTTTGCCTGCTTGAATAATATACAGTATATCCATTTGTGAGTGCAATCTCACGCATGCGATGGTACACAGTGTGGTACCACTTGGTGGACTTATGGCCGTAAGCATATGACCCCAGCATCTGATCCAGTCGATCAACTCCAGCCATCTTACAATTGTACTCCTCAAGCGCAACGGTCTTGTCCAGCTTCCTACCTTCTGGGTTTCCCTTTGAACGAATTGTTTTTTCACATAAATTATTAGTGTGAACTGTACTAAGACAAGTCACCCGTTTGACATCATGCCATGCCAATGCCACCAAGTTATCCGCCCGCATGAAAACAGGATTGTCCCCTCTTTTCATCTTCAGCCTGTCTGGCTTCAACTGTGAAGCCATGTGTCTCCTGTTCACCCTGACTGTGCCACAAGCTCCAATTCCCCTGCTCTGTAGCTCCATGAACAGTTCTGGCGATGTATAGAAATTGTCCATGTACACAACATGTCCCAAATGTTCATATCCCTGAAGCAGCTCCAGCACAACCTGACTTGTCAAAGGACAGTTCTCTCTTTGAAAAGAATGCTTTCCGGAGTAAGTAATTACTTTCAGGCAGAAACCAGTGTTTGCTTCTGCCAGTACAAAATCCTTTATGCCATACTTGGTGGGCTTGTCTGGCATATATTGTCGGAAAAAAAGCCGTCCCTTATATTTTATCATGGATTCATCCACAGACAAATCACAGCCAGGCTGATAAAATTGTTTATATGTCGGCTCCACAATGTCAAGCAGGGGCTGAACTTTGTACATGGGATTATAGCCTGGCTCACCCCGTGGGATTTGCTCCTTGTTATCACAGAAGTGAATGAAGCTTAGCAGCAGCACGTACCGATCACGCGGCATAACCTGTCCAAAGCCACCCGGTGACAAAGTACATTTGGACCAATGCTCCCTGAAATTATATCGCCAGTCCAGTCTCATCTCTATCTGCAATGCCACAAAGCCCTTCATCTCGTCTTTTGTTGTGGGTTTCCACTTCGAAAAACGAGAACGCGGAGCGAGCGCATCCCGCGATTCAAAAAATTGTTCTGCATACCAGTTTGTCTCTTCAGATATCAGCTGAAAAACTGCCTCAGGAAAAAACAGTTTGAAATAGTCCAGCGGCTTGTAATCCGTTGTGTCCAGCAGCAAGCCGTGCCTTCTTGTGAAGTCAGGTAGCCAGATCGGCTCCCATGGATCAATTTCTGGGTATTCCTCCCATGCGAACCTTGCCGTAGGTGTACTGGCAGCGCGAATGCGCTCAGCTGCCAGCTGAGGAGCTGGGGCGGCATCGGCTGGTCTCCGATCAGCCGATGCCGGCTCCTCAATCTCTTGCTTAATCTCTTGATCACTGTCTATGAAATCCGACTCTGAAAAATCAGAGTCCGACTCCGCGATAATGCGCAAAATGTCATCTGCCGAGTATTTTCTTTTCTCGACTCGCTTCGCTCCCTCGTGAGATGTTGATGCCATCTTGTCTTTGTTAGTATTTAGTTACATTTCGCAACTCATGCACAGGCAAGGATCATTTGCTGAGTCAACAAGTCTAGCATTCCTCCAAGCACAGAGGGAATGCCTGTGACGTGACAGTGTGTTTTGTCGCCATTAACAGCTGATTGTCGCCCTCTATCCCTGGATGTCGACTTTTGTCGACATGCGCCCTCAACCCCTCCTGTCGACAAAAGTCCGCCCTAAAAGAGTTAATATAACTATTATTAACAGTGATGACTATTGACATATCTGTCACCTGACACTGTGACTGTACTGCTCTCTTTCTTCATTTGTCTCCTGTCTTTGTCAAATGAGAGTCACCTTACCAATGTGTGACGTCTGTGTGACTGATGGCCTTTGCTGTACTCTTATAATTTGAACCCAAGTCCATTGATTTTAACATCTATATATTGTGATGGATGGCCGGCTAAATGTTCCGGCCCACACCTCCAGGCCGCCAGGTGGAGCTCTCCCAACAGCATGGAGGTTCCCCGAATTCCAGCAGGGCCTTATGGACCTTGTAGTTTGTATGCGCAGCCCTGCTGGATACCATAGAGGCCACCGGGAGCCGCTGTAGGGAGGCTCAAGGACTTATACATGCCCTATAACCCAGAAGTACGTCGTGATCACATGACCAGAAGGAACGGCGTGCTTCCGGGTTGAAGAAAAGGACTTTTTAAACTGACCCGGAAGTGATAAGGAATCATGGACTGTAGGATTAGAACCACTTCCGGGTCAGGGGTATAAAGGACTCTGGGAAACACCAGACGAGTGAGCTGAGCTGGGTGGAAGGGTGGTAACGCGTCTGGCAGAGGAGGATTGGTTATTTGTATTTGATTATTGATTTGTATGTTTAGTTTGGAGTGGAGGGTGCTTGGTGCACATTATTATTATAAAATAAATAATAATCGTAATTTTACCTGGTGTTTGGAGTGGTACCTGAGGGTTCAAGGGAGCACTAGCGCCCCCTACTGCGACACTGGCATAGTCGGCAGGATTCTCTGGCCATCGGATAGGCAGAGGACCTGTTTTATAAACATTGTGTTGGCAGAGAACCCTAAGACGGTACTGGTCATGAGCACGGAGGTAGAAACGCCACTCACTACACGCAGTACAGCGGTGATGAGCCACTTCTCATATTGGTTCGAGATGGGAAGGAAGTCAGGGAAAAAGAGTTGGCATTCCCAAAAGAATCAGGCCCTGGAAGAGGCGGCGACAGTATGGACTTACGTGATGGGCAGTGAGGAAGACAGAGCCCTGATAGCTGCCGAACGAGCCCATTTGTTACGTTAACAAAAGGACTGTCAGGGGACTACCTCACTGGAGCTCGAAGTAAGCCCACAAAAATCGGAGGTATGTGCCGGGACAATGCCCGTTGCGCCGGGACCTGTATTTTCTTATTTTGTAGAGGCCGCACAGCGCGAAACGGACTATGAGAGGGACACATATCTCCTACCCAGGCAAGATGGCCGCGATAGAGAAGAGTTGAGCCTATCTAGGAGTCTGAAAGGGAGACGCCTATTCGACAATGATAGTCACGTGGACTATCCTGGTGCAGGCTGGGTATACAGTCATCAAAACACCGAGTCACCTGACCAGGAAGAGACCTGCCTATTCACGGAAACATATCCCGTGATTTCGCCCGAAGGATGTCAGGAGGAAGGTCAACAGTGGTCCGTAAGTGAGGTCATTGTTTCCCCGACGGCATCGAGCTCCCTGAAGGGAAAGGGAGAGGCGAGTGAAGCAGCGCCAACAATAAATACAGATAATGAGGGACGGGATATGACTGAATGGTCCACCGCTAAATTAGAAAAGGCGGATCACAGTTGGCCGGTGGCGCCTCCCCAGCCCTCTAAAATGAGAAACTCCATTTCCCAAGAACCTTTGCGCAACCCAAACGAGCACGTGCCCGGAAGGTAAGGCAACTGAAGATTTTAGCCTGCCTCAGGCAGACTTAAATGACTTTATTGGACTAAGGGATCTTGAGAAGTTACTCGAGCCCATGAACAGTTTCTTTCAGGGATTAGAGGAGCTGAAGAAACGAGTGGAGGAGCAGGGAGCAACGGCCGAAGCCCCACTGAAAGGACTAATGAAATACCTACTGCGACTGGGTCAAGAGGCTCCAGTTATTTTTGATATGGCGATACAGGTGAGTCCAAACCGTACCATACAGTATAAAGGGACACAGTGTGATCCGGTCCCGCGGTTAATAAGTAGCGGGTGCCAAAGCACTGTGTGCCCTACAGTAGAGTGTGGAATGGTAACCGAGTGGTCAGGGGAAGGACCGATCGAGCCGGTACAGCTGTATGAGATGGCTTCTCGGAGCAAGGTGGACCTCAAGACCCCGATCTACGCTATAAGGGAGTTGTCATTGGTAACAGAAGGGGCGGGGGAAGCGCCAATCAAACCAGAGCAGTTGGAAGGTACTGTCTCTCGGGGCGATGTGGTGCTGAAGACGCCGCCTCGGAATAAAAGAAGGTCAACGGGTGTGCAAACAGCGAAGGGGCTCTCTTCTTCCAATAGAGAGACCCAAACTGTGTACAAGCCCCAGAGTAAGCAAGAGATCCCCAAAATAATACGCGGGTCTCCTGACAAAGCAGAGAGAAGGGCGGAGAGCACAGAGGCAGCCATAAAACCTCCCTTGGCAGAGAAAAGAGTGGAGTCAGGACTAATGGAGTTCCCGTGGTGTTTCCGGTCTCGTGGAGGAAGACAACCGGGAGGACGCCGGCTCTGTTATGACTGTCATCGGTCGGGCCACGATTGGCGAAGCTGTCCTCGGAGGACAGGGGATCGGAGGAACAGCTGATACACCATTCCCCCTAGGTTCTCTGGGGAGTCTAGACAGCACAGCCAAGGCCCGACTGACGAGTCCTCCTGGAGGTTGATGTCCCTCGTGGGGCTGGACGCTCCGCCCCAGTGGGCTTCACTAAGGGGTGGGAACTGTGATGGATGGCCGGCTAAATATTCCGGCCCACACCTCCAGGCTGCCAGGAGGAGCTCTCCCAACAGCATGGAGGTTCCCCGAATTCCAACAGGGCATTATGGACCTTGTAGTTTGTATGCACAGCCCTGCTGGATACCATGGGGGCCACCGGGAGCCGCTGTAGGGAGACTCAAGGACTTATATGTGCCCTATAACCCGGAAGTACATCATGATCACATGACCAGAAGGAACGGTGTGCTTCCGGGTTGAAGAAAAGGACTTTTTAATCTGACCCGGAAGTGATAAGGAATCGTGGACTGTAGGATTGGAACCACTTCTGGGTCAGGGGGTATAAAGGACTCTGGGAAACACCAGACGAGTGAGCTGAGCTGAGTGGAAGGGTGGCAACGCGTCTGGGAGAGGAGGATTGGTTATTTGTATTTGATTATTGATTTGTATGTGTAGTGTGACGTGGAGGGTGCTTGGTGCACATTATTATTATAAAATAAATAATAAGTGTAATTTTACCTGGTGTTTGGAGTGATACCTGAGGGTTCAAGGGAGCACTAGAGCCCCCTACTGCGACAATATATAAAATTCTTTTCGTGTTTGAAATGGAAATTACGTATGACCACGCGATATGGAAATTACGTATTACGTAGTGCGCCCCAAGTCTCCCTCTCCCAGCCCTCCTCTCTAGATTCCAGCACTGACAGACAGACAAAACTGACACATTGTAACTTTGTTTTAATTCCCAGTACTTGATAGTAGAAGACATGAAGAAAACAGCTTTGCTTCTTTCCACTTTTTAACTCCGCCGAGCTGTAAACTGCCTTCAACGGCAAGGGGTCACAAGAACAAAGTGGACGCTAGGATGCGCGGTTTAAATTTGAATCACGTGGGATATGTTGTTCAGACGGCAAGGTGAAATTAACACCTTTAAGCCATCCATCTGTACCGTTGTTGTCTCTTATTTCTGGCGCAAATCCACATTCAACTGATTTTCTACAGAACATTACGAAATACAATTTGTGTTTTCAGATGACATTGTTTGGCAGCATGGCTCCTACCGAACAGTCTGGGTTTATGCCAACATTTAAAATACCGGGGCAAATCCCCCAAAAAAAATTTATTGGGGAACTTGAGGAACTATCAGCATCAACAAAAAGAGTCAGGTTACACAGAGAAAGTGAGACAGAAGCAAATCGAGAGAGAAGGCTCGCTGATCAACGTATACGACAATCACAACTGAGGGCCTCACAAACACCCGAACAACGTGCTGAACAGAATCGAATTCGACGGATGCAGTATTCACAGGCTACCATGTCACACAGTCATCAGGGTCTGTATATGGAGGGATTCAATTATAACATTGTAAAAGATTATTGCCTACATCCAAAAGTTACAATAGGAGAAATGGACATCGTCTGTCAGTACTGCCAAGCAAAGAAGTTTAAATTAGAATCACATGGGATGTGTTGTTCAGACTGCAAGGTGAAATTAACACCTTTAAGCCATCCACCTGAACCGTTGTTGTCTCTTATTTCTGGCGCAAATCCACATTCAACTCATTTTCTGCAGAACATTAGGAAATACAATTCGTGTTTTCAGATGACATCCTTTGGCACCGCGGCTGCTACCGAAGAGTCTGGCTTTATGCCTACATTTAAAATACGGGGGCAAATCCATCACAGAATTGGGTCATTAATGCCGTTGCCTGATGAGAGCCACAAATTCCTCCAAATGTATTTTTTTGGGAATGAAGACGAAGAAGTATTATGTTGTGATACAATTCCTGGTACCAAGAAATAAATTGTTCTTGACATCCAAAAAATTATGCATGAACATAATGCGTTAGTGAAAATGTTCAAGACCTCTCTTGAAAGAATGCCAACAGATCAATACAAATTAATCATTAGAGCAGATAAAACTCCAGTTAATGAGCATGAGCGAAGATTTAACACACCTACCATTAATGAAGTGGCAATTGTATTAGTCGGAGAACATGTTGGCACCAGAGACATTGTCCTTCAAAGACGTCAAGAAGGCTTGCAGCGTATTTCAGAAATGCACAGGTCATACGATGGTCTGCAATATCCCATAATTTTTTCCAAAGGAGAAGATGGGTATGACTTTTATTTAAAGCAAATTAATGTCAAGACTGGAGCTCTTACAAATAAAAAAAATTCAGCCATGGACTATTATGCATACCGCGCAATGATTCGAGCAGGTCAACTGAACAATATTTTACTTTGCAGACAGCTCTTCCATCAGTATATTGTCGACATGTATGCCAAAGTAGAATTGACACGACTCTTATTCATCCGGATGAATCAGAAGAAGCTGCGTGTTGACGATTATATTCATTTAAGAGATGCTATATCTAACGATGGAGTTGCAAATAACATCAGAAGAATGGTGATTTTACCGGCAACATATACAGGTAGTCCGAGGCACATGCATGAATATGCACAGGACGCTATGTCATATGTTCGTGCATATGGACGCCCAGACCTGTTCATCACTTTCACCTGCAATCCAACATGGTCTGAGATTAAAAAAGAACTATTCAGTGGTCAGTCACCAGCTGATCGACATGATAAGACAGCCTGAGTATTTAAGTTAAAGTTGCTCAAGTTGATGGACGTGATTACAAAAAGCCACGTCTACGGAGAGCCAAACTGTTGGATGTACTCGATTGAGTGGCAAAAAAGGGGTCTTCCACATGCTCACATCTTGGTATGGTTAAAGGAAAAAATATGCTCTACACATGTTGATAGAGTTATTTCGGCTGAGCTTCCGAATCCTCAGGATGATCCAGTATTATTTGAGATCATATCTAAGCACATGATCCATGGGCCCTGTGGTGCCATCAACATAAGGTCTCCATGCATGAAGAACAATAAGTGCACTAAATGTTACCCAAGGGAAATGATTCATGAAACAGAAACTACCGACGATGGTTTTCCTTGATACAGACGACGGAAACCATTTGATGGAGGGTACACTGCAATTATTAAATTAAAGGTGGATAATCAATATCAAGATGTAGAAGTCGACAACAGATGGGTTTTGCCTGACTCTCCTTTGCTCTCAAAAATGTTTCACGCGCACATAAATGTAGAGTTCTGTAACTCTGTGAAGTCGATAAAGTACATTTGCAAATATGTCAACAAAGGGAGCGACATGGCTGTCCTACAGGTTAATAATGACTCCTCCAATGATGAATAACACAGTACCAAATGGGACGGTGCATTAGTAGCAATAAAGCAGTATGGCGTTTGCTTCGTTTTCATTTCCACGAACGTTATCCAACAGTTGTACACCTATGTGTATATTTGGAAAATGGATAACGTGTATATTTTAATGAAGACAATATGTATAATGTAGCCTTGCAACCACACAACACAACACTGACTGCTTTTTTTCAACTCTGTCAGGACGATCCATTTGCGAGAACATTGTTGTATACTAATGTACCGAGATATTATACGTGGAATGCATCCTCAAAAATGTTTAATAGAAGGAAACAAGGTGTAATAGTGCCAGGTCATGACGGAATTCGAATGAGTGATACTATAGGAGGTGTATACACCGTTCACCCAAACAACTCATAATGCTACTACCTGCGCCTCTTGCTCCACACGATCCATGGACCTACATCTTTTACTTCATTGAAAACTGTCAATGGACATGTATGTGAGACCTATCGTGAAGTTTGCCAAAAACTTGGTTTACTAGAAGACGATCAACACTTGGACACCACGCTTCTTGAGGCATCTGTTACGCCTTTGCTCCTCAATTACGGGATCTATTTGCAATTATTCTTACAACTTGCACTCCATCAAATCCGTCAAGTCTTTGGGAAAAGTACAAAGACAGTCTTAGTGAGGATATACTTTGTCAACAGCAGATGGCCAATCCCAATATAGATGTAAATTACACTCAGGATATTTATAATAAAGCTCTTATACGAATAGAGGACAAGTGTCTTCGTATAACCAGCAAAACATTACTACACTTGGGTTTACCAGCTCCAAACAGGGCAGCATCAGATGCAATAGATACGGATGTCTTAAGAGAAAGGTCTTACAATGTAAATGTTTTAAGGCAACTTATAGCCACGAACAAACCCCTTTTAACACCAGACCAGTTAACTGCATTCAATCATATAATGGGTTTGATTAAAAAAGGAAATGGTGGTGTTGTTTTCCTTGATTCTCCTGGAGGAACAGGAAAAACATCTATATATATAATTCACTAAGCCGCCGACAAGTAAGACACCCATGGCGCACACAGGACGGAGCCACGCCCACCAACTGTAAGACCATTGGATACGACGACAACTCACAGAGCCACGCCCACCAACTCGGACGCGACGACTCAGAAAACATGGCGTCATTTTCAGTTTGTCTGTGCTAGAGTCCACATGCACCTCTGAGCCACGTTGACTGTTCATAAAGGCATGTTTCTCACGGATGTGAATCGCTGTATGCAGCGTCTAAAACAGTTTGCGAGGGGTGTCCCATGGGATCCTTAAAACAATCCTTTAAAACTGAGGTTAAAACACAACTAAGGAAGCAGTTGTTAAAAACCAATAAGCCCTGTGCATCTTTTTCATTAGCGTCTCACCTGCGTCACTGATACAGGCCCTGCAACAGTCGAGACACTCTCTCAGCAGCTGACCTTCTCTGTGCCTGACTCCACAACTGTCAGTCGCCTGATTAAAAATGGCCTTTTGAAGGGGAGCTATGGACCCGCTATACCACAGGAACACATTGCCTTTGAGCCTGCTCTCGCTCACTCTAACGTACCGGCTTTCTCTCTCTCCTCACTCGCTCACACACTGCACAGGGGAGAAACACCCGCAGCACGACTCCACCCAGAAACCGTTTCAGCCACACTTCCACGCCCCTCGCTACGCTGTGAGCGCGATAATTATTTATTTAAAAATGGGCTTCTGAAGGGGAGCTGTGGACCCGCTATACCACAGGGTCACCTGTAACATTGCCTTAACATTGTTTTCCTTTTATTTCTGATTCCGTCGAGCAGATCAGACACCCAGGCAAACAACACAGAATAATCAATAGCTGCAACTACTTTGCCCGCCCCCACTCCTCACCTGAGTCGGTTTCGTCTGTGTTCAGCAGTGTTTCCCAAACTCGGTCCTGGTGAACCCCTGTGGCTGCAGGGTTTTGTTCCAACCAGATTCCTAATCATTAATGTCGGTGAAACTCATCCGGGATAAGTCAGTTTTCAAATGCAGCCGTGTAGCAGATTAGCTGGATGTAATAATCTGAGATGAATGCGCGACCCTACGCTGAGTGAAAACACAATGTATATTGAGTCTACAAAACATGATCAGCAAGTCTTTGATAGGCTGCAACAAAGTGATGAAAGAACGGGCGCATTATTTTCACACAAGCTGTGTGTGTGGGTGGGTGGGTGTTAGTTAGTTAATTAGTTACTCAAAGGATTTCAAGATTTAATATGCACAAGTGGTAACACTGCAAAAGCAGCCCAAACCACAAAAGACGGCTGGCAAAAAGTGGCCGACAAATTAAACGCTAAGTAGTGTGCATTGTACTTACTGAAAGCAGCGTTACGGATTTTGCAAATGTTAATTTTTTTCCCTCTGCTTAAAAAACATTAAAAAAGCAGCATGATTATGCGGCGTATACTACGCCGCGGGTTGGTATGCAGCATGTAAAACAGTTTGTTTGTCGCAGATAATTTGCCTTTTATCTTTACACAAAGACAATTTCCTGTTAGATTTGCCTTTGCGATGACTATTAATAAGGCACAGGGCCAAACTTTTAAAAAGATATGAGGTACTGTCGTTTTACTTGCAGGAGATTTTCGTCAAACATTACCAGTTATTCCATGAGGCACACCAGTGGATGAACTCAACGCATGTTTAAAATCATCTACAATTTGGAAACGTTGAAACAAAAACCCTAACTACCAACATGAGGGTGCGTATTCTCGGTGATGACACGGCAGACAATTTTGTGAAGCAGCTACTCAGTCTTGGAAATGGGAAATACCCTTCTGACTCTCTTTCAGGATTGATTTCCTTTTCACCTGATTTCTGTGTGTTGTTACCTTCAGTACAAGAAATAATATGGAAAGTTTTTCCAAATCTTCCAACTAAGTGTAAAGATGAACAATGGCTTTGCGAACGTGCAATTCTCGCTCCAAAAAACGATAACGTCCATAAAATTAACACTGCCATCCTCCATGAGCTCTCAGGATCATGTATGACATATAAATCTATTGATACTATTATGGACCCCAATCAACCAGTTAATTATCCAACTGAATTTTTAAATTCATTGGAGCCACCAGGTCTACCGCCTCATATATTACATTTGAAAGTTCGTTCAATCATTATATTACTCTGGAATTTAGAACCTACCAAACTGTGTAATGGCACAAGATTGTGTGTCACAAAATTAATGCCAAATGTCATTGAGGCGACAATCTTGACAAATGGCAGTAGAGGGAATAGTGTCTTCATACCACGTATCCCACTCATCCCTTGGGACATGCCATTTGAATTCAAAAGGCTACAATTTCCGGTCCACCTTGCATTTGCAATTACAATAAATGGAGCACAAAGCCAATCACTTAAAGTTGTAGGAATCAATTTAGAAAACCCATGCTTCTCCCACGGTCAGTTATATGTAATTTATACATTTATGCACCTAATGGAAAAGCAAAGAATGTAGTTTACCCGAAAGCACTGCAGTAGTACTCAATGTTTACTTCATATTCTCATATGATGATGATGTTAATAATGTTGTTTATATTGATGTATATGTTATTGTAAATGCTCTTTATTTATTGAAAAATAAAATTGGTAATTAACAAACTTATTTTATAAATACTGCATTTTATTAATTTCCCTTCCACTCAGTGAGCGAAGCTACTGGGTAATCAGCTAGTTTTCTATATTTTGTATGAAAATTTCTTTTGTTATTTGTTAAAGGTTGTAAACAACAATAACATTTATTGTCTATAGCACATTTTCATACAAATGTTGTAGCTCAAAGTACTTTACAAGATAAAATAAAGTTTATATGAAACAAAAGTAAGATCAGGCAATACTAAGTAACAGTGAATAAAGTAAGGTCAGATGACCAGGAAGACAGAAAGAGCTAAAAACACAAAAAAACTCCAGGCTCCACCATCTTTAGTGCACCACTTACTGCCCACTGGCCTGTCCTGACTTTTATAAAACAGACGTCATTGAAAAGGCAGCACATGAAGGAATGAGCTGCTGTTGTGACAAATTCAAATTGTGATGACACAAACATGTCACTCCTGTGACCCCCACACGTCCTGTGAAGTCAGCTGATAAAGTGCTGTGGATTTCTTTTGCTGTTATTTGGATCAAATCACTTATGGCAGAGCTGGGAATGGACAGCAGTGCTCAGCAGTCATGGGGGTCTCTTCACAGTCCACTCAGACCACCTCTGTACCCACTGGACTGGACTTTGTGACGCTGACAGTCCATTTAAAACTCGTCTTCCTGCTTTATTACAAATTAGTAGAAGGAATAAGAAAACTGAGCTCAGCACCACTGAGGTGTTTAGTGGACAAAGGTCAGCTGGTCAATGTCACCGGTCAGTATCTGAGGTCTGAGTGGCCGAGGACAGAAGTGTCACATGTCAGTCTTGTCCTCCATGTCCATTATGTCATCACTCCTAAAATTAGGTCCAGTGTTTGTTCTTCTAAACCAACAGAGTATCATTGTCATCATCTAATTACTGTGACATGAGGAGAGTCCATCGTGACAAACAGCTGAGTGTCAAGCTCTGCAGTGACCAGAATGTCTAACAGTTGTCTTTGCATGACGTCCTACAAATTTGACAAAATGTCTACACATCCTGAGTCCTGAATGACACAAAGAAATCCCAGTTTGTCACCCCCCCCCCCCTCCATTGTCACCTTCTACAAGTTCATGTGGCCTCTCAAGTGCAGGACACTGTCAGTCTCATTTCTTTGAGGTTCATCTCCAATATTAATGTCCATGTGTCCATTTCAATGACTTCTCACTTGTCAGTACAGCATGAAGGAAGGAGACCCTCTCAGGTGTTTGGTGCCTTACTTATAAGAACAGTGGTGGTCTCGGGTTCAAACAGGCTCAGTAAAAACTAAAAATGCCAGCAGTCATTGAGTCATTGAGCTCTGTGGCCTTCGGTCTGTCTGTCTGTCCCTCCTCATGTGCTCACTTCTCTCTCTTTATCTCCACAGCCTGCGGTCATGTGATCTCACCTCCAGATGTTCCTCATCTCTCTCCTCAGTCCTCTCTTCTCCACACTCACAGCTGACTGAACTGGACCTGAGAGACAACAAACTGGGATATTCAGGAACTCGTCAACTGTGTGAGGGTGTGCGGACCACCAGCTGTAAATTAAAGACACTGTGGTGAGTAACCAGGGTGAGGTGTGTGGGGTTATGAAGTCACAGCTGACCACCTGATGGACGGACTGATCACAGGACACCACATGGACTGACTGAAGGAAGGAGAAGGACAAGCAGTGGGACGAGAAGGACAAAGAGCAGTGGACAAGTGGAGCTGGACAGAGGTGACAGACAGGGAGGACAACAAAGATAATGAGAGATGACAGAAGGAGAACAATAAAGAGGAGAAGTGTGAGATGAACTGAGAAAAGGTAGAGCGGAAAAGGTGGACAGACAGATGGACAAGGACACAGGGAAGAGAGGTGACAGGATCAGGACAGCAGGCAGAGTGGACAGGAGGAGAGGGTGGACAGGGTTATGGGGGTCACTTGGATCTAACAAGACAGAGAAGAACCAATGTCTGTGGACAGGGTGGTGAGGGGACAACAAGAAGAAACAAGAGGACAGAAAATGAGAGAAGACATGAGAGTGAGGAGGAGTAGGAAAGAAAATAATAAAGAGAGAGACTGAACATTAATGAAGAGAGCAGGACACATGAAGTGACCACAGAGGGGTCCACACCACGTCACCTGGACAGACCACCTTCTGTTGTGGTTGCTCTAACAGCACAATATAACAAAGGGGTGAGGCCTCTAGAATAGCCCACCAAACCAATGTCACCTCCAGACAGGCCCACCTCAGGCAAACAGGAGGCTTCAGGCCTGACTAGGCCTCAGAAAGGAGCTCAGGCTTTTAAATTGAAAATAAAACCAAAAAGAGTCTCAGAGGCGTGAAGTGAGTCTGACCAGAGGGAGAACCGTGAAAACTCCAGCTGGAGCAGAGACAAGTCCACAAGTGGTCTTCATAAAAGACGAGGTTTATTAATAAAAGAGCCAAAGGGGCTGCCAAAGGCAATCCAAAGCTAACAACATTCAAAAAGCACAAACTGTGAGAGAATCTGAACTCAAGAGCCAAAGGTTCAAAGACAATAATCAGAATTAAAAACAAAAGAGCAAAATACTCACAAAGACCACCAATCACCAGAGCAGTCAAATGAGCCGCTGCCTTTAGAGAGTTGGGGGGGCAGATGGTCCTGCGTCTTGGGATCAAACCACAAAATACAAGGAACGGGAGAGAACTGCAAGACACACATGCATAGACAGTAAATAATAACTAAATAGAATAAAAATAACAGATAATACAGAATTAAACAAATAATAAATGAACAGAACAACGTTATAAAAACAATGGAAAACAATGAAAGATAAAAAAAAAAAAAAAATCTGTCAACAGGAGCCTTGGAGGACCCCAAGCCTGACTAGAACACCTTCACTGAGATGAGATGAAATCAAAAGGCCTTCAGAGGACGTTCACCTGACTGGACTGTGAACTGAGTGACAGGGTGACAGGGTGGCAGGGTGACACACATGTCATTTGACTTAGGGACACTGAGGAGAATTCTGGGAAGTTGACCTGAGTGGGTGTGTCACTGTGATAGTACAGTGTTTGAGGTGGGGTCCTCTTATGTTTGTAACTCACACTTGTGTCCTTCACAGGCTGTCTGATAAGGAGATCAGTGAGAGTGAGATGAAGAACTTAAGGTCACTACAGGAGGAGCTGAACAGGACTGGACGGCAGGTGAATATCAAGATATGAGAAGACAGGACATGCTGATCAACTGACCCCAGTGATGGCTCCCCCTGTCCATTCCCTCTAAATTCTCCTCTTTATTCTTTTATAATCCCCTCAGCTCTCCTCCACATTTAATAAACTCTCCATGTCTTATTCTCAGCCTGTGTGCTTCTTCTTCAAACTCACTTGTGTTTCTCTACCCTGTCACCCTGAACTTGTTACTAAAACTCCACAAGTTCATACCAGAGACCAATAAGTTTCACCAGCCAGAGAACCACAGTGAGAATTGTCCTCTGAAACCAGCGGGGGTCACAAAGCCCACCGAGGGGAGAAGCAGGAGCAAACACGGGCGAACAGTCCAGTTGTAGGATGATGGAGAGTGAGGCCAATCCTGGCATTGGTGACAAATTCTGGACCGGCACCGGGCCATCACAGGTCAACCTGATGGTGGTCTGAGCAGAAACCTCATAAACCTACTGGTCCTCAACATCATGTGGTGTTGTTTGAACCCATGTCTGCTCCACTCCTTGTCCACTGCCTCATTTGCACACAATTCATGTCATCTTCTGTTTGTGACTGAACAGACTCTACCATGTGCGGATTTGGACTTCTGTGACACTTTAACACATACAAGGCTCAGGTGTCTTTGTCTTCTTTGTCATTCCCGCATCGTCACCTCACTGTCACCTCCACGTGTGTCCTCTTTAGAGATTAGTGGCCTGAACAAGTGAGCCATTTAAAAAGAAATGAGAGAAATGAGAGCAAAAGGACAAGACGAGGAGGACTGAAGCCTGCTGGTGTACAAAGTGTGAGGGACTGGCAGCCCACCCAGGGTTGGCTCCAGTGCCCAGTGACCTTGAATTGGTCTGAATGGGTTCAAGAAATGGAGGCACTGAAGACACCAAACGCAACCGGAAAATAAGAAGGAGTGGAACTGGGATGAGAGTCCAGTTACTGAAGGCCTTGATGATGGAATGTGAGACCTCAGCGTGAAGGTGGGCTTCCTCAAGACAGCTGGACAAGGAGCAGAGTGTGGACAGATGGACTTAGAGTGTGACACTCCACCACTTTTCCTCCCACTTCTTCAGTTCAGGATGGTATGATGAACACCTTTGTCACATTCTCCATCCCCAGGCAACCCCAGACAAGCCCCCTCTCTTCCTGCTCTATAACATGGAGGGCGCCTTGTGCAGTGTGTGCTGAAGTAGTTAGAAGAAGATCCCTGAGCTGTCATGGAGGACCGGCTTTATCTTCTCACATTTGCTCCTTTCTGCTCTTCTGTTTTAACTGCTGAGATAAACTGCATGTGCTGACACTTTGAACTGCTGGGGTCATTTTTCAAATGAACATTTTTCTTCAGTTTGTTTGACATCGTCATATTCTTTGCATTAATATGTTTTGAATTTTCACAAGTAGCCAGCTGACCAAACTATAGTGATTTTATAAATGTAGTATTTGTTTTTCAAAAAAATAAATAAATAAAAACTTGTGATTTTCATGTTTGGATTTTGCTTTAAAAGTTTAATTTGAATTCAATGATTTAATTGAGGAAAAAAAAAATCCCCCAGCCCAGTTGGTAGGACATCATAGAGTGCATTAGTGCCACCTACTGTGCTGGAGTCTGCTGCAACTTTCAACAAAGAAAAACAAAATCATGAAGTCCAAAGCCTTTTGAAAACTCCAATGAGCCCTCAGGTTGGTCACTTTGTCTTCGCTGTTTTAAAATAAGTGTCACCGTAAACTGCTGCTGTCCTACAAATCTCAGTTTCTCAGATCAAATCTCCTGTCTGCTCCTGGTGCACAGCACAGCCCTCAATATACAGAATGTCCCACTGTGTTAAATAAACGCGTTTTCTACAAACACTCGTGTCAAGCGTATTCACTCTGAATAAAGAGCCACTCAGTCCAGCGTGTCTAAGATATAATCGTGTTGTAATTCTTATCATTTCCTCCCTTCTCTTACTTCTCACACTCTTTTATTTCCCAGCACTCTCTCTGTTTCATGAGGACATCTTCCTTTCTTTTTTTTATTTCAGCTCTGTGGCTGAACTGTTTTTTTAATGATGGCTTTTTCTTCCCCTTTTACTCAATGATATCCCACTCCATTGTAACTCTAAAGGTGTTTTCACACTCGTAGTCTGCTGGCTTTGTGTCGAATCAGCAGAAGATCAGTGACTTTCTTTCAGTCTCCAGTTAGTTCTGTTGAGATTCACACAGCAGACTTTCAAGTGGCCAAATAGGCATCTCTATTGTTAATGGACAGGTCATTCCACAGCTTCAGGGCCCTGCAACTAACAACTCGACCGCCCACCGTTATTTTATTAATCCTTGGAATATTAAGTAGGCCGGCATCTTGAGATTTTAATATGCGGTTCGGTTTGTAAGTAATGATAAGTTCAGGTAAGTAAGCAGGGCCTCAGTCATTTAAGGTTTTATATGTTAAAAGGAGGATTTTGCCAGTTCAAGGACTTCACGACTGGAGTTATGTGTTTGGACTTTCTGGTTTGTGTAATAATTCTCGAAGCAGCATTTTGAATTAATTGACACCTGAATTAATCTTCATCCTCTTCATCTTTTCCCACTTCTATGTGTGGATGATGTGTGGATGATGTGCTTGATCAACCTTCTCTAAATAGCTTGGTCCTGCACCTCCTCACCAGTCAAGTCCTTTTCCTTCAGATCTTCTTTTACTTTATCCACCACCTCTGTTCCCTCACTTTCTCTTCTCATGGGCTTCCATTTCCATCACTGTTTTGCCCACATTTTCTCTCCTCATCACATGATGATACCACATCCTACTTTCCATTACTTTCTTAGATATATCTCACACTTCCTCTGATTGTCTCATTTCTTATTCTGTCCTTTTTTGTAACTCTACACATCCTTCGCCACATTTTCATTTCTGCCACATCCAACTTCTTCTCCTGCACTCCTTTACTGTCCAGATCTCAGCTCCACACATCATTGCTGGTCTTACCACCGTCTTAAAAACTTCATCTTTAGCCTTCGCCTTAATTGTTCGATCACACAGTACTCCTGAAATCTTCTTTCAATCGTTCCATCCACACTACAGTGTATGGGCTATCTTTGCATCTGATTCTCCATCTTGAGCTACCATTGATCATAGTTATTTAAATTGATCCACACTTTTCAACAGCTCTCCCTGCAGACAAACTTCTGAATCCTGATCATCATTTCACCTCATACATTTTCTTCTTCCTATTTAGCTTTAATCCTCTATCTTCCAAAGTTCTTCCACTCTTTCAACTCCCTCTCCACTTTCCCTTTTCTGGTGATACACAACACAGTGTCATCAGCACAAAACCTGCACCAGAGGGATTGGTCTTTTATCCTGTGATTCCACACATCCAACACCAGATCAAAGAGGTAAAGACTTCAAGAAGACCCCTTGTGCAGACCTCCTCTAACTGGGATCTTATCTGTTACCACAACCATGCTTTCAACCCAAGTCTACACTCCCTTATACATATCCTGGACAATCCTCACACACTCCTCTGGTCCTCCTCTCTCTCTCATACACCTCCAGACTTCTTGCCATGGCACTCCATCAGCAGCATTCTCCACATCAATAAATGCCATATGCAGTCCTTTCTGTTCTTCTTGATGCTTCTCTATGAGTCGTCTCAATGCAACGGCTGCTTCAGTTGTTCCTCTCCCTGGCATAAAACCAAACTGCTCCTCTCCGATGGTGGTCTCTTCCCTAAGCTTTTTGTTTTTAACTCTTTCTCAATTTTTCATGTGTGTGACATCAGCTTTATCCCACTGTAGTTTTGACAATCAATAATGTCACCCTTCCCTTTATAGTGTTCCTCCACTCCTCTGGTATTCTATCCTCTTCATAGATATTCTGCATTAGATCTTATAGGACATCTCCTCCTTCTTCTCCTAAACTCTTCCACAGTTCTGCTGGTATTTCTTCTGGTCCTGATGCTTTTTTCATTCTTTACATTGTCTCCTTTACTTCCTCCCTCCTTATTCTTGGTAGTAACCCTTCTTTTGGGAATCCATCCTCAGATACTACGTTGTTAATTGCCTTTGCAAAAATTATTCTCACGGGAAACTGTTAACATGTTAATATGAATGGCATATCAAGCTCTTCCTTGTTGTCTAATGTTATCTGCGGATGATGTACTACATTACCTTTCTTGGATACACCCTTCTTTCTACAGTAATTTGTGTGGTGGAAAACCAGACGGTGTTAACGGTTGTAGATATTCTTTGTGATTTTGTAGGTTGATGTTTTCATCTTCCGCACGATCACCACCAGCTGTTTCAGCAAAGTCTATTGATACACATTTAGCCAATCTGCCGTGTAACTGATCGACATTTTTGGCGTTAATTCATTTGACTTCATTGTTTCTCAGTGCTAGGATGGCCCGTGTACTCATTTTTTATGTTGATAACCCTTCATGATGAAATTCCTCAATAAGATTTGGACATAATATGTCTTCTTTAATTGGGAACTTAAATTGAGGAAAACATAAAAAATTATAAGAGCTGAGAGCGCAGGAACTGTGTCTGTCAAAAGCATTCACACAAATGAGAGGGCTGTGGGCGTGGCTGAATATGGGTGAGAAGAGGGCGGGACTAGAAAAAAAATCTCATGTCAAAAGTCTCATCTCGCGGGACTTGAAAAAAATCTCATCAAAATAGTCTTGTCTTGTCATAGGATTATATATATTGTGAAAGCCAGCCCGACAACAGACAGACAGACACCACTCTTAAGTCCACCACACACAGTTTACTTACAGTATGTACAATATAAGTGTCCAAATAGTCCCGCACACACACAGTGCTCCAGCACCAAACACCCTTCACTTCAGGGCCTCTCAACAGTCCTCCCTGAGCCGCCTTTCCTCCTCACTCCCGAGTGTTGCCTTCTTCCACCCGACTCCTGCTCCCTGAATGGAGTGAGGCGGCCCCTTTTATCTTGTGCCGGATGTGCTCCAGGTGCCTGACAATGAACTTATATCATATAACGATGAAGTTATATGTAAAAAGTAGTCTTAGTCACAGCACAGTACAATAATAAAACATTTCCTTAAACAAATATGATAGTTGTCCAGTCTGTATCATTCTTAATCAATATTCTAGTGACAGAGGCGCAATCCCAGTCACTAACACATTTACCGTGTAGCACCCACCCCCACCCCACTGAAAGTAAGAACACATTCCATCTGATTAATTTAATATTTAATTAATTAAACCCCTAAACCCACAATCATCAACCAAAATAACAGTTGAAATCGTTACTCATATGAGTTGTTTTGTTATACACATGAAACTAAATATATATCTATTTACACTTCAGACACTGCAAGCCGCTGACTAACCCCTCTCTTTGTCGCCAGTCTGTAGCAGCGAAAAACTAAAAGAAATAGAGTTTAACAGACGTCATTGAACTTGATCATGAGTTTGTGTTTGAGTTGTGTAACGTTAATGCGAATGGCCAGGAGGTGTCACTAGAGAGGTGAGTGTCAAACGCTTCGACACAAATGATTCAGATGTTTCTGTGCTTCGTGAGGCTTCACTGTGCCCATCACTAGGCAATTCAAGTTCTGCAGATCCAATAAGCTACTCGTGATATGCGGTGTCAGCGAGCATTCCTATCAAACATGTCGGTAGACATCACTCGCAGCGCGACAAGAAAGCCTGGTGATAATCATTGATTTTGAATTGATTACCCCACAAACACAAGCCAAACCTTCGCTGCCACTGCAAATGTTTCATTTTTAAGCATTGTACAAAAGTCTGAGCACGCTGTCTGTTGCGTCATCACTCTCACAGCTTATACGTGAACGTGCGCACGTGTTATTTCTGTATCTGATACACAGAAAATGCTGTACTTCCAGGAGTCTGCATGCAGTGGCGTAGGAAGGTGGGTGCGGCCCGCACCGTGTGCCAGCTCTGAGGGGGTGACAAAAATTGCCGGATTTGTATTAATGCGCCTTTTTGTTACATAAAATAAAGTCAAATAATTTACATGGGCTTTAACAATCCCTAATTGCAGCAAATTGCGGGTGAACGATGTGATGCTGTAATGATTTAGTATTATTGTGTGGTGTGTGGGGGGAGGGGGTGTTCTGTCTCGTTTCTTTTGAACTGTGCTGGTGCTCAAGTAAACAAACAACCGGTCCTGTAACTCATCGTCACATCGCTGCCACAAATATATCATCTCCCCAAGTCGTTCTGTGCAACAAGATGATATTTTTTAACCCAAACATCATAATAATATAGTCAGCGCGAAACATTTTAGACAGTGGGGTGGGTAGGTACTGTCCGCTCTAAAACCGATCATCATTCAACAAGCGAACGGACAATATCTCCCTCCCCATCCCACTATCTTAAGGCCCCTATATATACGAGCCCGGACACACAACAAAATCATGTGTCACAATTCTGGTTAATTGGCGATTTGGTGTAATTTTTGGCGACAAATCAGAGGCCAAGAAGGGGCAGTATTGGGAAATTATTATTGGCGTTCTCTTGATTTGGCTCGTTATTGCCTTTATTTTACATCGCCAAGATGGTATTTTTAAACATATTTTTTTCTCATTTTTCGACGCTTCTTTGGGTTTTCCTTGAAATTCATGATGGAAATCTATGGTAACTTAAACGTGTCCATAATTTATTGTTCCAATTTCGATTTATTTTTGGAGATGTGCTGTTCATAAGACTTCAATAGTGATCCCGTTTTTGGTGATTTATTTCTATCTGGCTTCGAAAATCTGGGGTTGCAACATTTGTTGTGTTACATTTGGTGCAAAAATCGGTCGCCGTGGACAAACCCGATAACCCTTCGTTATAGGACACATTTTCGCATGTGACCCAGCCTGGTTATATAGGAGCTCTACACTGTCTAAAACGTTTCCACGCTGACTATACCTTGTAATGAGCAATATTTTGTCGTGCTGCAATTTAATATTTAAAAATTAATCAGATTTGCGCTATGAATAATATCCATTTGTAAGACGGTGAAGACGTTTTTGTGCTATTATACGGTACTTCACTTCGTTCATCGAATCATTCTTCTCTTTTCCTTCTATGATACAGTAATCCCTCCTCTATCGCGGGGTTGCGTTCCAGACCCCCCCCCCCCACGCGAAAGGTGAAAATCCGCGAAGTAGAAGCCATAAGTTTATATGGTTATTTTTATATTGTCATGCTTGGGTCACAGATTTGCGCAGAAACACAGGAGGTTGTAGAGAGACAGGAACTTAATTCAAACACTGCAAACAAACATTTGTCAATTTTTCAAAAGTTTAAACTGTGCTCCATGACAAGACAGAGATGACAGTTCTGTCTCACAATTAAAAGAATGCAAACATATCTTCCTCTTCAAAGGAGTGCGCGTCAGGAGCAGATAATGTCAGAGAGATAGAGAGAAAAAAGCAAACAATCAGAAATCAATAGGGCTGTTTGGCTTTTAAGTATGCGAAGCAGCGCCGGACAACGCAGCTGCTAGAAAGGGAGCAATGTAAAGGTAGCCTTTCAGCATTTTTTTAGAGGAGCGTCCGTATCGTCTAGTGGTGCGAACAGACCCCCTGCTCACACCCCCTCCATCAGGAGCACAGAATGTCAGAGAGAGTGAGAGAGAGAGACAGAGAAAAACAAACAAGTAAAAATCAATACGTGCCGTTGGAGCTTTTAAGTATGCGAAGCACCATGCAGGAAGCATATCGCTTGACAAAACAGCCAGCAAGGAAGAGAGCAAAGTGAAGGTAATCTTTCTGTGTTTTTTGAGGAGTGGCAGTATCTTCTAGGGGTGTGAACAGCCCCCGTGCTCACAATATATTTGAGGAGTTTTATTTAATAAGTAATACATTATCTGATTGGGTAGCTTCTCAGCCATCTGCCAATAGCGTCCCTTGTATGAAATCAACTGGGCAAACCAACTGAGGAGGCGTGTACCAGAAATTAAAAGACCCATTGTCCGCAGAAATCCACGAACCAGCAAAAAATCCGTGATATATATTTAAATATGCTTACATATAAAATCTGTGATAGAGTGAAGCCGCGAAAGTCGAAGCGCGATATAGCGAGGGATTACTGTATTCATTTTGGTAAGTAGAGTTTTGAGTTTGTAAAATAAAATTAATATACTAGAAACTATAATATAACGTGTTTGTACTGGTGGACATGGGGGTGACAAGTTTAAACTCCGCACCGGGTGCCACCAGACCTCGCTACGCCACTGTCTGCAGGTACCCGCATTTATTCAATTGTTTGTTGACTTTGTGAGCGTCTGTTTGATGTACGTTACGCTTTGCTGTTTATTTTATTACAAATAATTTTTTGCAAGTAATGATAAAGATCGTAACGTTGTTTTACTAACATGTTCAGACAACCCTTTATGTCAAAGTGTGTTCAGTTTAACGTTCAAAACTGTATAAGTACATTCAGAAATGTTGCTTCTTTATTAATACATAAGTATGAGGGGCCAAACAGGCCATAAATCATATACTTCTGTGTGTAATCTATTGGTTTACGTATCAACACTATTGGTTTATGAATATTTACTATCGGTTTGCGCGCATACTTAATTGGTTTGCGTGCGTACAATACTGGTTTCATTCATATGAATTATATTGGTTTGTGTCCGCATATTATCGGTTTGTGCGTGAACTATGTCTGTTTGTATGTGCATACCACTGGTTTGCACATGAGCTATATTGATTTGCATGTGTATATCACTTGTTCCAGTACGATTTGTTATTGGTTTGTGAGATAACTGCATTGGTTTACGCTTGCATGTTATCGGTTTGCGTATGAACTATATTGGCTTGTGTTCTGTGTCGGTCTAACAATGGATTTGCGTATGCACTATATTGGTTTCATGCACGTCTTATACTGGTTTCATGTGGGTAACCTGTCGATTTTGCGCTTGAACTCTATTGGTTGTATGTGTGCACTATGTCGGTTTCGCATATGAAACATATTGGTTATGCATTTGCACCCTATCGCAACTCTGTGTATGAACTATATCGGTTCTGCATGTGAACTATATCGGTTGTTCACGTGATCTTCAGTGGAAATGGACGGGGCAAGAAACAGGAACTCAAGGGCCAGTAGAGTCATGGAGTGTAAAGACAAGTGGCTAGGAGACGCATCTGCGTTTAAACGGCACTATATATTTTTCTCCGCACAATACATTTGCGAAAGGACTTGGTGGTAATTATTACTATTTAACAGAATCTACCATTGAGTCTGTAATGAACACAAGGCTTAAGTTAGGTATGTATTCGGCCGTCTGCTTCTAGGATCATGTTTGCTCGCACCCACCCACACTACTTTTTCACACAACTTTTGAAACCAGTTATTCATTCTGAAGGCAAAATATTGTACATTTACTAACACCTTTATCCAACATACAACATTTAGATACTACTGGTTAGATTCTCCCAGTGCCCCACCGTGTCGCACAGACATGTGAAGTGACTTGGTCACATAGTGTCTTTATCAGGACTTGAACCCAAGAACTCAGAGTTTAAAAGTGCAGTCTTAAACACTACGCCACAATGCTTGCACATCTACAACGTGTATATTAATTGGCATAATATAAACTTGTCCAGGACAGATTCCATTTTTAAACTTGAGTTAAAATTTTCAACCCATTCAAATTTTGGTTGAAAATCTGGAATATTTCTTTTTTCAAATAATGGATCAGTTTGCGGATTAATATACACACTGTAGAATATTTTGCCTTGCTGTTAATATACAGTAGAAGAAGAAGCTGGTTTGTGAATAAGTAGCTGACTGCAAGCTTATACTGGATGTAGCTAGAAGTGAATAAAAAGGCAGCTGAATGCGCACCTAAATTAAAAATAATTACCACCAAACCCTTTCACAAACATACAGTGACGTGCAAAAATATTCAATCCCCTTGAAAGTTGTCATAATTTTATGCAAGACATTTAATTGAAGGAGAAAATCTCCAAAGTTAGTGTTTACATAAGTGTTTAAACCTCTGTGCTTTAGAAGCTCCAGGTTTACACCAATGACAGATTAATTACAAAGGTGGCAGACATTTGACAGTCATTATTAAACATAATGAGGTGCTACTTTCTCTCTGGATATAAAAAGCCCCCTTCGTAGGGGCCGTAGTCTTTGGTGGGAAGTCGCTGAAAAAATGGAGAGAGAGGAGCATTCTGCTGATGTGAGAAACAAAGTTATTGAAATGCACAAGGTTGCAGGAAATAACTATAAAAATATCAAGAGTTTGAGTGTCCCATTGCACACTGCTGGATCCATCGTCAGAAAGTGGAAGGTTCATCACAGCACTCTGACTCTTACTAGAACAGGCCATCCCTCACAACTGAACATCAGAGTGAGACATCAACTGGAGAGAGAGGAGACTAGAAATCCAACCGTCACTCTCAGATGTTTGCAATGCTTTTTGGAGAGACAGATGTTGAATTGAAAAGCTCAATCCTAATGGATATGTTTCACATTTATGCCCTATGCTAGTTTTTCTGGAAGTATTTAAAATATTTTAGAAAAATATAAATGCATTTTGCATGTTGAGAAACCACAAGGGGATAAGTGGTATTTGGATTCTGTGACCCGAGTAAAGTGAGGTTTTCTTTTCTCATGGTTGTTTTTGATATTATTTATTGTACATCATTGACGCCTGTTCTCTCATAACATTTTCTTGTACCTCCATTCTCCTTGAAAACATGATTACTTCATATTTATTCTGCACCACACTCCAGTCCAGTTGGTGGCAGTAATGCACCATAGGTGGGTCTGCTAACTGCCATAAAAAGACAAAGAAGAAGAAGAAGAAGTTGGTTTCATCACAGCTTGGCTGTGTTGCACACGGTGTACTTTTCATTTTCTGAGTATTTATTGTAATATGTGCACTTTGTTTGGCTCTTTCAAAAAAATCTAATACTTTTATTAAAAAATACTAATGCAGTGTAATCCGTTTAGATGTATTGTTATGTGTATAAAGTACAAAGACTCTCTGATGTGTACTCATCATTGCCGTGCCAAATCTCTCACTGTAGGCTTTGTAAATTAACCACACAGAATGTATAATGTGAAAACTATGCACTGTTTGGGAAATGTAATCATACAATTTGAGCATGCATCTGTAACTGCTTAAGAAACGGAACTGAAGATGAAAAGTAAAATAATAAGCAGAATGTACAACCCCAAGTCCAATGAAGTTGGGACGTTGTGTAAATAAAAACAGAATACAATGATTTGCAAATCCTTTTCAACCTATACTCAATTGAATACACTACAAAGACAAGATATCGAATGTTCAAACTGATAAACTTTATTGTTGTTTTGCAAATCTTCACTCATTTTGAATTTGATGCCTGCAACACGTTCCCAAAAAGCCTGGACAGGGGCCTGTTTACCACTGTGTTATATCACCTTTCCTTTTAACAACACTCAATAAGCGTTTGGGAACTGAGGACACTAATTGTTGAAGCTGTGCAGCTGGAATTCTTTCCCATTCTTGCTTGATGTACAACTTCAGTTGCTCAACAGTCCGGGGTCTCCGTTGTCGTATTTTGCTCTTCATAATGCGCCACACATTTTCAATGGGAGACAGGTGTGGACTGCAGGCAGGCCAGTCTCGTACCCGCACTCTTTTACTACGAAGCCACGCTGTTGTAACACATGCAGAATGTGGCTTCGCATTGTCCTGCTGAAATAAGCAGGGACGTCCCTGAAAAAGACGTCGCTTGGATGGCAGCATATGTTGCTCCACAACCTGTATGTACCTTTCAGCATTGATGTGCCTTCACAGATGTGCAAGTTACCCATGCCATGGGCACTAACACACCCCCATACCATCACAGATGCTGGCTTTTGAACTTTGCGCTGATAACAATCCGGATGGTCCTTTTCCTCTTTGGCCCTGAGGACACGACGTCCATGATTTCCAAAAACAATTTGAAATGTGGACTCGTCAGACCACAGCACACTATTCCACTTTGCGTCAGTCCATCTCAGATGAACTCGGGCCCAGAGAAGCCGGCGGCGTTTCTGGGTGTTGTTGATATATGGCTTTCACTTTGCATGGTAGAGTTTTAACTTGCACTTGTAGATGTAGCGACGAACTGTGTTAACTGACAATGGTTTTCTGAAGTGTTCCTGAGCCCACGTGGTAATATCCTTTACAGAATGATGTCGGTTTTTAATGCAGTGCCGCCTGAGGGATCGAAGGTCACGGGCATCCAGTGTTGGTATTCAGCCTTACGTGCAGAGATTTCTCCTAATATTGATTTTTCTAATATTTTGATGATATTATGGACAGTTGATGATGAAATCCCTAGATTCCTTGCAATTGTATGTTGAGAAACGTTGTTCTTAAACTGCTGGACTATTTGCCCACACAGTTGTTCACAAAGTGGTGAACCTCGCCCCATCCTTGCTTGTGAACGACTGAGCCTTTTGGGATGCTCCTTTTATACCCAATCATGACAAACACCTGTTTCCAATTCACCTGTTCACCTGTGGAATGTTCACAACTGGTGTTTTTTGAACATTCCTTAACTTTCCCAGTCTTTTGCTGCCTCTGTCCCAGCTTTTTTGGAACGTGTTGCAGGCATCAAATTCAAAAGGAGTGAAGATTTGCAAAACAACAATAAAGTTTATCAGTTTGAACATTCGATATCTTCGTAGTGTATTCAATTGAATATAGGTTGGAAAGGATTTGAAAATCATTGTATTCTGTTTTTATTTACGTTTTACACAACGTCCCAACTTCATTGGACTTGGGGTTGTAATTTGAAGAAAGAAGGGGAATGGTGGTATCATAACACCAGCTATGACACCCACTGTGAGCAGAAAAATAAGCAAGAATCGTAGCCTAACCTTAATTAAATAATACCAAGAATCTGTGGTAAAATTACATTTTTCCAGTTTACTTTTGTTTGTTACAACGATGCCTCAGGAACATGACAAATATGCGTTCCACCCATTAGCTCGATTGTAAAACACAAGAGCAGGCTATTTAGTTTTTTGAATTTTTTAAAAAATATGCTTCACTTCAAAAATCATTGTCATGTTACAAATTAAAATATACCATTACAGTGAAGAGGTAACTTCAATTTGAAAAATACTGAACATATCCTAACTTATAAAAACATGAATGATTCAAAACTGTAATGTACAATTACTTCCCAAAAAGTTCTTGTGCAAAGTATATAAGACATCTGTATGAATTAATAAATGTTCCTAAATTCTTCACACTTGTGGCATATTTATAAATCATAAATCACCCATATCATGTTAAATTTGTGCATGTAAAAAAAGTGCCCTCAAATATCTCTATGTGGAAGAAAATACAGAAAGAGAAAGAAATGGTCCCCGTTCGGGGTAAGAAAAGAAATCCCTGCAATGTAAATAATTCTCTGATTGTTTTTATAGATTTTGGATGGAGGGTGTTGAGAACACAAATATTAGCTGATTAATATTAGCAAATAGTAATTATTATTAATATTAACAGATGTTAGCTACCTCAGATTATTGATCACTTGTGAGAGCCAAGGGCAAGTAAGTGCTTTCCAGGAGAATTTGGAGGTCTGCACAGTCCCCCTGCAAGCAGATTAACTTCAATTGTCAGCCGCTATCCACACTGCAGATATTTAAAAACGCACAAACAGAGTAAACTGCCTTAGATTTGTCACGAAGTGAAGTAACCAGTTACAGGCCTTTTAAATGTATGCTTTTAAAACTCGCTCTGAA